>NW_027175998.1:2972500-3092500 GCF_023055335.1 Clinocottus analis | reverse complement strand
TAAATGTCGCATAATTTCTGATTATAGAAAAAACAAGATGGCGACGGCCAAGACGTTGAAGTCGTGGCTTCAGCAGTTCACAGACCAACGTATGACGTCGCGGTGTCTCCGTCACAGCGGGGTCACAGTCAACCAGCTGTTAACACAAAACAAAAAATGGGGCCTTCACACCGGTGGTGTAAGTTATAAATCACTTGGTCGTTCAAATCTTTCTCTCAGTTTAGCTGGAAGGTAATCGTGTCGATGTTGTTCGTCTTTTCTCAAAGTTAAGTGTGGCGTACTCCCACCATGGCTACGACTTGTGCACAAACCGCTGAGAAAACTGTGCCACTTTCCCTCATGAAGCGGGTCCACTCCTTTTCTGTGTGTTTTTTTTGTGTTTGTGTGTGTCTGTGCGTGCGTGCCTTGGTGCGTGCGTACACTAATGACATCAATCAGAATTTCCTTTAGGTGACGAGGTGAGAGTTTTGCACTGACCCTTTTAATACCTCTGCATCTGTCCGTGTGTGTGTGTGTGTGTTTGTGTGTGTGTGTGTGTGCGTGTGTGTGTGTGTGCGCAGACTTAAGTGTAGGCGTGTGTTTGTGCTCGCTGACCTCTTAAACACCCCTGTGCTCGTCAACACACAACACAACCACTGGACTGTGACCTGCCAAATAAGAGCTTACCCAGTACACTACACAGCACACACACACACACACACACACACACACACACACACACACACACACACACACACACACACTTCTCTCTCTCTCTTTCCAGTTCCGACACATTTTTAAGCCGTCTTTTCTCTCTTAACGCCCCTCTCTCCCCCACTTCATACATCACACCTGTAGTTTTTTTTCTTCTTCACCCAATAATACATGCTATGACCCCCCCCCCCCACCATCCTCCCCCTCCTTGGCCGCCCTCTGTCTTATTATAATGGTGTCTAATGTGTCCATGTATCCATGTAGATGGGGGCCAGGCAGCGGCGGCGGCACAGGAGAACGGGGTCTGCCGTGGTAATTGGCCATGATGAAGTTTGGCCAGTGGGGTGACAGGCCCGCTAAGGAAGATGGATCATTCTCATTCGGCCCCGTAAATGTTGTCAATTCCACCGCTCATACAGCGCCATCAACCCTCATCAGAAGGGGCGGTTGAGGGGACGCAGCTGCAGAGGGGCGGGGGTTGGAGGGGGCGGGGAGCGGTGGTGGAGGTGGAGGAGGGAGTTGTACGTACGGGGCCAGGATGGAGGGTTACGTGGAGAGGTGGCTTGACCCGGGACAGGGAGAGCCAGAGGCAGAGAGAAGGGTGGGAGGAGGTTTAGGTCGGGAAGAGAAGGGGCAAATACTTTGACTTGACGAGTTTGACTAAAATGTTCAATGTAATCAGGTCACGATAAAAAAAGTCAAATGTCAATCATTTTCATTGGCTGAAACTCTTACACCTTAATATGAAAACAAATTGACGTAATAAATTTAAAAAAAACAGAACACGACGTGTGAGACGTGAGGAGCTGTTTAATAAATTCCTGGAGGGTAGAGAAAAAAAAGTGTAAAGAGAGCTCATCCAACATGGAGGTTTAAACGACATCATCCTACAAAGTCGCAAGCAAGCGCACGAATCCTGTGGCATTACTTTGTAACTCCAGCCGGGTCATCGTCTCCGTCTCATGAACACGAACCATCCAGAGTCCCAACAGTCGTATGAACCACACCGAACAGTTTTCAGTCCAAACGGCAGAAACGTTGTTCGCTCAGCTTCAGTTCCGTCGACAAACAAAAAGGATGCTGAGTTAACAAGTTACATCCCCACGAGGAACAACGACGACACGTCTACATATCTGAACGTCGCGGTGTGAGGCTGCTGCTTCCTCTCGCTCATCCCCGCCACACACACACACACACACACACACACACACACACACACAGGAGGTTGGTCCACTGACTCTGGGAAGGTAAATGGTTCGGTCCAAATTTCACATCAATAACAGATGAGCCCTAATCGGCGCTCTGAAACACACACACACACACACACACACACACACACACACACACACACACACTGGCCCTGTTGGCTTGCACAAATTTGCATAATAGTATTTCTCTTTTTCTCCATTCCCCAAATAGCTCCCAATTTCTTCATTTCTCTCTCTCTCTCTCTCTCGCTCGCTCGCTCCCCCTCCACATTGTCTCGTGCGCTCCTGATGGAAACGGGCTTGGCTATAAACAAATACAATTCCCTCAGAGGCCCACAAACCCGAAACAGGGATTGTGGGGAAGGAATTCATCTGCGCTCAAACTGAGCGTGGCAGCAGTGGGGAGGGGATTCATTTCCCCAGCAGCCAGATGGACCGCAGCTCCGCAGAGAGGCTGGAGAAGTTCATGCAGTCGGAACGACAAATCGGACTAATGCATCCAGTTTGTGTCGGATTTATTGATTGAAATCAAAAATGTATATTGCGTAGGTGCTTTAATGGCGATTGTAGTGATGACATGCCAGAGACACGGAGCCCAAAAGGACAAGACCCGTGATATTCTGTGTTTCTCTTGTTCAGACAAATCTGAGACATAAAACTGAAACCAATAATGAATTGATCCTGCTCACCAAGTGTTGTCTGGGATGCCAAAGTCCAACTGTGTGTTTGATTAGCGGCACGAAAAATGTGGAGTTTATTACCCATCAAAAGCATCACTGAATTTGTGAAAATGATTCTTTGCGTGATGCAATGAAGATAGTGATCTGGAGTCATTCCTACATGCATTGTCCTGCTGACAGTAAAACTCACTAGAGTATAAAATGTGTATTCATCCACAACTAAAAATAGTCCGCAACAAATACACAATTTCCTCCCGTTTGAATATTGTTTGCGAACTAACTACAGCGCCCTCTTGTTTTAGGAATTGCTTGAACTTATACAACGATTTATCTGTGACTTGCTCTTAAAGATTAGGTCGGGCGTAGGACTCTTATACGGTGTACTAGTGTGCATTATGAGTCTGTCAGCCTATTTTGGATCAGTTCAACCATCTCCGCCCCTTCAGAAGAGATCACCTTTGACCTCTCTGCTTCTTTTTTTAAGCTTTTTGGATGGAGTGGACTTTCTCCTTGTCTTTTTCCCTTCTCTATCCCAGTGCAGGCCGACTGGTTTGGGTGCCGTGGTGGGCATTTGGACCCGGGGGCAGCGTTGGTGAGCGGGGGGCTCCGTCAGCCATCGCTGATTTATCACCTCAGTAATAGGAAGTGATTGAAGGGAAATTCAAATGAACTCTCTCTGACAGGCACACATGCGGACACACGTACGGGCGCGTGCGCACACACACACACACACAAATTAATAGTGGGGCTTAATAGACTACGAGGGAGAGAGGGGGAACAAGAGCCGGAGAGAGGGAGATGAGATAAAAGGATGGCTTGTTAGGGAGGAAAGATAAAGAAAAGCTCCGAGACAAACAGGATCGAAGAATGGTGATGGATGAAGTTGCTCGTAAAGGAACGTGAGCAATTTTTACTTTTTATATCTGTTCAAGTGGGGTGACGAGTCGGGAAGAAGAAGTAATAAATGAGGCTTGTGTTTCAGTGCTGGAAGATAATGAGGAGGTTGAAACGGCCGCTGAAATGACAGCATATTGGCAGACCACTATAATACACCGCCGGCACCTGCAGGAGAGCCACTTCTGTTGCCCTCTTACTTGCTTGCACTCCATCCTTTTCTCTTTCTTTCACATGGACACACACGCACACAAACACACACACACACACACACACACACACGTGTTAAAGGAGCGACCCATTGCTACACCACCATGGACAGCGGGTCCCGAGTATAGATCAGGCATCTTTTAGGAATGTCAGTCACAACACAGTGTGACCTTCGTTGACCATAACGCTGCCAGCACCGCCTCACACACACACACACACACGCACACACACCTCACACACAGCGGCTGAGCTGTAGCTGTCAGAGTGTCAGTGTTAAGGGTATAACTGTCAATCATTCCCTCTGGGAAATGCAGGCTGGGGGGGACGAGGGAGGGGGGGTCGGTGGTTCGACTAGACAGGATGAGAGAAGGAAGCGGAGGTAGAGGGACAGATAGCGATGGCAATGCATGTGTGTGTGTGTGTGTGTGTGTGTGTGTGTGTGCACCTCTTTGTAATCACAATGCAGCCTCCCCAAAGCCAAATTGACCCCCGGGGCCGACCCGCAGTTTAAAGCCCCTTTGCCCGACCCCAGTGGCTTGACCGGGGCTCAGAGGTGACACTGACCTATGAATCATGGGTATTATAGTCTTGAGTCGCAGTCTATAGAGCGACTAGAGCCAATCCCTGTCGACCTCTCGCCCTGTGCCACTCCACGCCCCGTGTCGGTCGGAGGGAAGTGAATGGGCTAAAAAGGCAAACTGCGCCCCAGAGGTCTAAGGCTGTAGCCTGCGTGTTGGTCTATATACTACCACTCCCCTTGTGTGTGTTCGTCCTCTTGCCCTTGACGTTGGCTGAATAAATAAACCTGAAGCAGGGGTATCTTTAAAGAATATTCCATTAATATTCGGCAGATTAGAGGTAAGAGAGAGAAAGGTAGAGAGAATACAAATGCTAGCTTGTTGTCATTTTGTTATTCAGCGTGCTACTTACACCTGTCTATTCCGCTCAGGTTTACAGGAACTAAACTGCTGAGAAAGGGCGGGAGGTCAATTTAGATGCAACATTAAGACAAAAATTGTTTCTCCCCCCCTTCATGTACAAACGATGCACACACACAGACACACACAAACACGCACACGCACGCACGTTACGCATGCAGCGCATTCCCAGAGCTGCGTTATCCCTCGTCCCCGAGCAGCAGGAAGTGAGGTCACAGCGAGAGCCGGGTCAATATGCTCATTAACCCCTGCAGTGTATCTGGATTAGAGGAACATCAATAGGCCTGACTGGGTCTCCGCTGCAGCCATCACAATGCTGATCAGACCACAGGGAGCTCACATCAGTCAGACTGACGGCGCAAACACGACTCGATGCTGACACTTTTCAGAGCGTGCCCGTGGAAGAAAAACAAAAAAACAGAACAAAACCAGGAAGAAAAATCTATTAGAGTGAATGCGATGACTCTGCATTGTGTGGGAGATATAATTAGGAGTGTTTCATTACGCAATCTGGTGGATTTCTTCAAGTTTGACACGGCACGGCAAGGCATAGCAGGCAGGACAGGCTGTTAGCTAAAAGCATGAGACGAGCATTTAGGATCCCCAACAGGTGTGGCGTGTCTGTTGGTGTATGTAAGATAGTGTTGCTTTTCCCCGAGAAGAGTTTCTGTTTGTATTGACAACATGTTTGTTGCAAATTGACAGGTAGGTCCAATTAGATCAGATTCACTTTGGCAAACCTTTTGTCCAAAGTGACCCTCTCAAGCAAACAACAAACACGCAGCAATGATGTCACGCCGACAATTATCAGCAAAGTTAGCTAAGCAAGCGTGTGAAATCCACTGTTTTGGGGATGGGGAGGCAAAACAGGATGAGTTCACAGCTAAAAGTCATCCGCGGAGGCGCTGTTGGCAATCCTCGCGAAGAATAGAAATGCTGAAAGATGGGCCCGCGTGCGTTTGTTCTCCTGCTCTGGTCGTGCAATCCCCCGGTCCTGTTGACCCCCCAACCTGCTCCCAAACTCAGTCTCAGCCCGGAGCCTGCATGGTGCCACGCCCTTACCTTGCCAGAGTCAGGGCTCACATAGAAGCCAGAGCCGGACTGGATCGGACAGGTTCTGTCAAACAGGCGGTCCAATACCTCGATCTGCTGCGGCGAGAACAGCTCCCCTCTCATCTGCTTCCGGAGGAAGTCCCGCCCGCCGTGGCCGTGCCCGTTGCTCAGCGGCGACTCCTGCAGACCTGCAAGCCGAGAGAGAGGAGGGAGGTCAGAGAGGTTGTGTGTGGGGGGATAGAGGAGAGGGTTGAAGAGGGTTTTGTGGGTCTGCTTTGCACAGCGGAGGGAGAAAACCAGGCACAGACGAAGGCCAACGATGATGGGGTTGATAAAACAAATCACCGAGGCAGATGCGGAGGCTGAAGTTGGAGCAAATGAACCCCAGTGAGCTGATTTAGGACTTTGTAGATTGTGGAGACTCAGAGAAAATGCTACACAAATGCAATCCATTACCAAGCATACGGCGTCTCTCATTCTTGATCTCTCAAAAGTACACCCTCGCCTCTCACATACACACACCTCTCGGTCCCTCGTGTCGTATCACTCATATACACACACACAGACACACAAATATATATTGCTGCGGTATCAGTATTAGACTGTGAGCTCTCGTATCCTGCAGTTATTGCGAGGCTGAGGGACTGAACGAGACAATTATAAGAACTCTGAAGAGTCGCGGCCCACAAATGATTAGAAAAGAGAGAACCAGAGAAAAAAGATAAAGAGAAAAAGGGGATGAGGGTGAAAATCCCCCGCTATAGAGCCAATTCATCACTCCAAACCGCTCCTGAGAGCCTATTTTAGTGCTGGGGGTCACTGTGTGTTTGGCATGGGTGTGTGTGTAAGAGAGAGTGTGTGTCTGGTGGCAGAGGGAGTGATATGACAGACAGGTGGAGAGGGGGAAGGGGCTTCAAATATATAATTCTTTTTTTCTCCATTTGGACAGAGACTACAGATCCATTTGTGCCAGACTGTGATTCTAAAGAAAAAAACAAAGAGGGATGAAAGACAGAAAGAAAAAAACAAAACAAACTCGAGCTTTAGGGCTTTGGGACTTATTACCACATTGAACATTAAAGGTGTTGGACTGAAATATTATTAAAACTTGTCCAGTCAAACGATACCTGCATGTGATCATTTGTGTGGCAAGATCTAGAAAGAAGTTACTATTTGTGTGGATTTGCTCGAAGCTAATCACCACAAACGTTTCTTTAAGTTACCCCGACGTGTGGTTAGCCGACAACCGTACAGCTACAACTTATACAGGCAGGACTGCCTTCCTGTAGACAGAATCCAGAAGCTAACCTGCTAATGGTGGCTAGCAGCCAGCAGTGCTGTCAGCGACAACAGCGCTAACAGCGAGAACAGAGATAACAGCGCTAACTGTGCTAACAGTGAGAACAGAGATAACAGCGCTAACTGTGCTAACAGCGAGAACAGTGCTAACAGCGAGAACAGAGATAACAGCGCTAACTGTGCTAACAGCGAGAACAGTGCTAACAGCGAGAACAGTGCTAACAGCGAGAACAGAGATAACAGCGACAACAGTGCCAACAGCGACAACGGCGCTAACAGCGAGAACAGAGATAACAGAAATAACAGCAACAACAGTACTAACAGCAACAACAGTGCTAACAGCGACAACAGTGCTAACAGCGACAACAGCGCTAACAGCGAGAACAGAGATAACAGTGCTAACAGCGACAACAGTGCTAACAGCAACAACAGTGCTAACAGCGACAACATCGCTGACAGATGAAATGAAGTACTCTCATATCTGTATGGCTTTGGGGGTTCTGGTATTGGGACGGGTTTCATCATTTTTTTTAACGATTAAAAGTTGAGTCTTAATATCTTTCCCTTAACTTAAAGGAGTACTCCCCCAATCGAGCATTCGGATGGACAGTTTAAAAATGACAAAAGAGATATATCGTCTGGTGAGCTCTCGTCTGTCTAACATCCTTTTTTATTTTCAAACTTGGAGTCAGAAATCTCAACCAACGCTGCCTCAAGTGACATCACTTGAGGCAGTTCATTAGATGTTACACTACTCCCTCAGGAGCCAAAGAAAAGGCTTATAAAACTTTTCCCCCATATTATGCAGCAACACTCAACAAGACCTGAAAACAGACCTGATTCTCTAAACCACTTTAAACAGCGAGAGGAGCACACCTGACGTGTCAGTAATAATCCCTCCATTGCACAGGAGATGTATGTGTGCGCTCAACTATGGCAAGTACATTGGGTCAAGGTTGAATAAGAAAGTGGCCAACAGGGCTAAATCAATCATTTGCCTTAGTTTTCTCTATTAAAGTTTGGCAAACCAACCTGTATTATCATCTGACTGCTCATATCGTACCACATCTGTTGTGTGCAATGTTAAAGTTGAAGAGGATTGATGGCCACAGCTATGACAATAAGACCCAAGTTGTGTTAATGGAGAATCATCCTTTAAAAAGAAGATTAGCATATTTAACCACATGCTATGCTTTACTTCCTCAGCTGTAATATGCGACTGATGACTGGTTGGAAACTCTATTTTCCCAGTTTGGGTGGAAACCTCTTGGAGCGGATGTCGTTGGCACAAAGAGTGTTTTTCAGTTCGCTTCGAAGACGTCCAACAAAGCTCAAATCGTGAGAGCGTATCTGGCCACAAAACAACAACCAAAAAGAACCTCACACTCATGCTCCATGACGCACAAAACCTCAGCGTACCTTTTCAGTACACAAAACCTCTTTCACCCACTCTCTCACAAACACACTGCTTGATCATAATCTCTCTTTCTCGACCATATAGTCTCTCACACACACACACACACACACACACACAGATGCTGGGAGCAGTGTGAGTGTATGGTCCAGGTCTCTTGGTGACAGACCAATCAGAGGGGAGATAAAGCCAGTATGATGCTTTAGCCTGGTAACCCACGCCGACCCATTTAATCCCACCGGCCAGTCCCCATGATGGAATTCAATTGATCAATCATGTAGCTCTGATGGCACCATTTCAGCCGGCTTATTGCTTTCTGCTTTCTTGCCGTCGCACACAAACACAAGCTTGCCCGCACACACACACACACACACACACACACAGACACACACCTGAATACACACTACACTGTAAGACTGAGTCTGTCTCGACGGAGCACCCGCGGGACACACAGAGAACCGAGGACACGACAGAAGACCCGTAATCTAGTAGTAAGAACAAAGCTTTTACTTATGATCATCAATGTTGTCCATTCGCCTTCATGAATGACTGTGTGTGTGTGTGTGTGTGTGTGTGTGTGTGAGTGTGTGTGTGTGCGTGGGTGTGGGTGGGTGTGGGTGGGTGTGGGTGGGTGGGTAGCTTGATATCCGGCTGGTCTCATTGTGTCCATGGATGGGTAAAGAAACTCATTGCCGTGACGGGTTAAATCCTATTCACTGTCGGATACACGCACGCACACACACACACACACACACACACACACACACACACACACACACACACTCACACTCACAGCTGCCTCTATCTCTGTGTGTCAGTCTCAGAAGGGAAGCGCTTCTCTTCCCTCTTTTTCAGAGCAGAACAAAACAAACAATGAGCCCTTATTGTTCTCCCTTCTCTGCCTTTTTCCTCTCTCTTCCGCCTTCTCTGTCTCCCTCTTTTGCTCTCTCTCTCCCTCTCTCTCTCTCTCTCTCTCTCTCTCTTTCTTTCTCTCTCTCTCTCTCAGCCTGCCGATGCCATTTCTTCCCCGACAACCCAGGAACAGTTGAATTATTAAATCCAAATACCTCAGAGAGTTCGATGGGTTGTCACCTGTTTGTGCGTTTCGGTGCATGTTCAGTGTCCATGCGTGTGTGGGTGTGTGTGTGTGTGTGTGTGTGTGTGTGTGTGTGTGTGTGTGTGAGAGAGTGTGTCTGTCTGCAGGGGGTATAGGACACCACCAGTGTGCATCTTTTTGCACTTGACATAGATTATCATACTGATAGGACAAGGGTCGTAAGTCTGACCTCACAGCCCCAGCCTGTGTGTGCTTGTGCGTGTGCACGCTTGCATTTGTGTGTGTGTGTGTGTGTGTGTGTGTGTGTGTGTGTGTGTGTGTCTGTGTGCCCCATCTAAACTCGAGAGATCAAAGTTGGGGAGGGGGGGACTGAGAGGAACTCAGGGTGAAGGGCGGAGCTCCCCTCCCTCCTCTCTTCCTCTCCTCCGGCCTCCATCCTTTGCTTAACCCCCAGCGTCTTTTATCTGGTAAGCTGCTGCATGTCACAGTGGATGCACAAGGGGGTGAGAGGTCATCTTGGCATTCTGGGAAAAAAACATTTTGGCTTTTTTTTTTTTGGTGTGCATACATGAGTAGAGTTTGGACTCAAGGAAAGAAACATGCCCTGTCTTAACAGGCTCCACCTGTCCTGAGTCCCGTATTCATGTTGGATGCACATATATGCGTGTGCACACGCACACATACACACACACACACACACATATACAAACTCACACACACACACACACGCACACACACAGCCTAAGAGAATGGGTTAAGATACAATAGTCCCCTTTTGGCCCCACAAGTCAAGTTCTTCCATTCACTCCCATTCATCTCCATTTCGCCTCCAGTCACCCCCCACTTCCCCTCGCTTTGGCTGGGGGCACAGGTCACCGCAGGGCTTTACCCCCACACACTCCTTCTGCCAACACACACACACACACACACACACATGCTAAGATCCCGCCTTCCTGTGTTCCCATCACTTGCACAGCTGCCATTTCCATGCTTGTACATTATCAAAACAAAAGCTTTCCTGCACACATATGATGATATGATGTGATTATTATTATGATTTTATACTCAAGGGGAATATATGGCTTGAATCTAACACTTTATTCAAAAGGTATGTGTAGATATAAATGATAAATTAGTTCGTTATCACTCCACTTTGAGTTCATAAAGGGAACAGGTACACTTCTCCTGCATTTTATTCCTGCTGGGTGTTCTGCCTCTAAAGAGATGCTGAGCTTTATTCAAGTGTCCAATGAAGCCATGCTAGAGAATATATGTGGAATGTGTTGAGGTAGATCGGGTCGTCCACTTCTCAGAAGGTTGGCAGTTCGATCCCCAGGTCCTGCGGTGCCATCGCCTCATGAGTGTGAATGAGCATCAGAGGCTGCCATGTAAGGAGTTTGGCTCCTTGCAGCCGCTGTCATAGATGTTCGGGTATGAATGGTATCTGTCCCTTTTCTGCTATTATGACATGTCTAAATGAGATTTTCCATCTAAAAAAAGCGATTCCACAAAGTGATTCTGTGGATTCTTTTGCTTTTTCGTTCCAGATTTTGTTTTTGGGAAACAAGTCAAGGATTAAACCTTGTATGATGCACACGAAAAACACTGTTACTGTCTCAGTACATGTGAATATATGGCATTTTTACGTGCACGGAGACATTAATTTATATATATATATATATATATATATATATATATATATATATATATATATATATATATATAAATAACAATGCCAGCAGGAGAAAGCTGTGGGATTGTTGGTCTTGTGTCTGACTTGTGTACATCTCTTTCCTCCTGTGTACAGACGCTCGTACCGACAAGCATATGGGCGTGAGTGTGTGTGTGTGTGTGTGTGAAAAGCTTGCATCACTGTGTATTTGTGTATGTGTTTGTCTGTCCATGTCAGCGCATGCTGTTCCCCCCTGTCGCCCCGTGCTGCGCGTGTGTGTCATTATCCAGCGGGGGCTGCTCTAATGGAAGCTGTGATTAGCAATGCTGTTAATTAGACCACAGAGCCGACCGCGCAGACCTCTGCCACGGAAAACACTGCTGATAAAAGACAAAAACACACACATACACACACATAGGGGCTGAAACGTGACGCCTGAGCGACACAACGCTCTGCGGACGCCTCAGTGAAAGGTGAAGGGATGCAGTGTTTTCCGATAGGAGCTGTGAAACGCCGGAGTCCAGTCGAAGTAAAAAAAAGGTAGACAGACCACACATGTAGCACACACAGACAACAAAGTGGAACAATAATGCTGCTAATGAGATAACAGAGCTGCAGATTCAACCACAGGGTCTGTCCCGCGGACATCAGAGCACACATAATATAGTGGGATACGTTTGTTTAATTGTACGTGACTATACGTGACCACTTATTCTTGTCGTTTTTAATTGTTATAGCAAGAAAAGCAAAGGTGTAACAAATGACATTGAGGAACAATAAAGATGTGGATCGGTGAGAGCCTATTTGAGCCTTTGCTAATGTAACATATGCGCCTTTCATCCTGTTAAAAGGTCAGTTCAAAGGACGACTGAGTTTACATGACATACTGTAAAGTCATCTGGAGCCACTAATCAAGCTTCCCTCCAGATTTCGTACAATTTTAAATCAAATAGCCGTAGAAACTTGCAGGAGAGTTAGACTGCATGTTTCCATCCAATACTGCTACGTGAATATTACCACCGAGGTGCATTGTGGGAAGCAGGCGATGAATCCTCCAACTCGGGGCCATGAAGCCATTGCAGGCGGCGAGAGAGTGCAAGAAGATGGCGTTCAAGTCTTCCACCTCAGGTACGAGGAGGAACTTTGACTCTTTGACTTGTTATCGGCTTCGTGGCGTTTCTACTTTTTGCTTTACTCACAATACAAACTCACTATTGCTGAGGCCCACGAAACAAGGTAAACTTTGATCCAAGGTGTGAGCAACTACCAGCTACCATGTGCGCGTGTGTGTGTGTGTGTGTGTGTGTGTGTGTGTGTGTGTCTGTGTGTGTGTGTTAGGCCTAAAGTCTTTGTGCTCTGCTGATGGGTAAGTGGGCCGTATCCGAGCATGTCGAACGCTCAAGGTGCACCTCCTGGAACCTGCTGGAATGTTTTGGAAATTCATCAGCAGTGGGAAAAGGACCCCATACTGTATCTGTGTGTGTGTGTGTGTGTGTGTGTGTGTGTGTGTGTGTGTGTGTTAGAGACCGAGAGCGAGAAGTACCCCCCAGTGGCGTTCTGTCACACCCCCCTCGCTCCGACATCTGGTCCTGTCTCATTTACCGTAGGAGACTGTCTGTTTGATGGCTTTTTAATGCCACTGACACTGCCACATACACACCAAGGAGCATGCACACATGTGTGCGCACACACACACACACACACACACATACCAACAGCACTAACCCCCCCTTGTGTGCTCACGCCTCCATTAACATGCATCCAGCATTGATCCGGAGTGACAGCGTACATGATCAATAGTGCATGCATAAACTGACTTCTCAGGTGGCTCTCCAGTGAAGCACCTTTAGTAAACAAATAGAGGGTTTCTGGATGAAGATGTTTGGTGTAGGACTCCCGTACTGCACCTGCACACACGCTCACACACTCAATCTGCCATTGATCCGACTTCTTTCCATCTGGGCTCTCCGTGTTGGGAGGGAACGGAGGCGGTCCTGAGGCTGTTCGCACATCGTTCACGGACAGAATATGGTGCACTTATGTATATCCATTGCACCACTTCAAAGATGTGCAGTGACACACAGGCTCACCTTCGTCCCTCTTCCTCTTGCCCACGTCAGCGGCCGAGCTGATACCCAGAATGCCGCTGATGGAGTACGAGGAGCCGGCCGAGTCGCTGGTCACGCCCGACACTTGTGTGGCCGCCACGGACGTCGCTGCAGACAGACGACATGACAATACAGTGATGCATTGGAGGGGGAAAAGACAAGCAAGGGAGAAGAGTAACCACACATCTTTTCATATCATATCACACTTTAACCTTCAAAGTCGGGAAAAAAACGCCTTACAACTATATCAGGTACCAAAATGTATCAGCCATAGCTCGTCAAATATTAGTCTTATACGCATGTGTTCAAAGGCAAGAAGCTAAGGATGTAAATCAAGTATAAGTACACATACTTCTGTTAGCGTTGCAGAGTAAATAGAGATGCAATGAAGAAAAAAAAAGGTTGTTATATGACTGAGAAACAGGCAGATACATGGGGTCAACCAGGGCTAGTACTGTTTTAAAGTGACTCTTCTCAGCAAGCTGAATGCAACGCCATCAGGCTTGTTGGTGTGAGGGCTTCGATACAGCCGGAGCTCCCACCAAGTGCCAGTCAGTTCAACTTGACTAAGATGGCTGCTGGCTCCTCCCTCAGGCCGGCTGTGACTTCCCGTCGGCTCAAGCTTCACCGTAAAGCCGCGACTCACTTATAAGTCGGCCATCTTTGGCAACATATGCCTTGGTTAAATATTTCGGCAAGAACATCTGTAAACGTGAAGTCTCACTGCTTCCTTCATGGTGGACGCTGTTTGTTTGGAGGACATTTAGGGGATTTAGAAAACTCACTTTCTAGTTCCCAGCATCACCATTTGCATACGGAGTTCACAAGATTAAACCAATCTCTTGAGATTACGAGATAATCAACTCTCAAGAAGGTTATATTTGTGTGACTTTATTGTTAAAATACTTCTGTGACGAGACACCGGTTGGACAACGTATATCACATGCATATGTATACGGATAGACCATATTCCACTTTAACTGAACGACACCATAGAGAACATGACACCTCTGCATGTTTTGTGTACCCATCTCGTTAAAAAAAATAACAAACACCCTGCTCGATTATGAAAGTGATGATTATAATTCTTAATATAATTCTCAAAATGAAACCCGATTGTAATAACTAATAAAAATGGTGTCAGTCGATCTCAAGGAGTTCCTGTTGGACTTTTGTAGATGTATACACTCGGGTGCTGCTGCTACTACTGTGACTTTGAAAGGTGACCCTTAGCCCAATAGCACTACTGTAATCTTCATATGTACTATTTAGAAGCATCATAAAGAAAGAGCAGTTTCCTCATATGATGTTAAAAAGATGAATAGGTTCATCCTCCATGACCCGAGTGACCCAGAACCCATGAGAGGGGCTGGGAGGGATTCACTGAAATGACCCTGAAGCATTTATTACGGCACAGACACACACAAAAAAGCTGCGTGAAATCCTGTATTTTCTCTCCCTAAACTCAACAAAGATGCTCTTTAATCCTCTAAAACTTTTACTCAGCCGTACAAACCCAATTGAGGCTTGAGAAAAAAAGAAAGGCGGGGGGAAAAGCGACAAAAGGACAGGAGTCTGTGTTTTGGCCCTCGTTGTCTCTCCCTCTAATCTCCACGCCCCCTCGGGGAGACAAGTTGCTCGCCGAGCGACAAAGCGACATACTTTTCACCGCTTCATCGACACACAAACACACACACACACACACACACATTCTGCAGACTGACACTAACACGTGCACACACCGAAACATACAGTCACTCCTTCCTTGGTCCCTTATCTGTGCCCCTGTAAGCGGACATGGGATTGAGTGACAGTATGGTATCCCAGGAGGGACAGAAAGGTGTGGAGACAGACATCCTAATCCTCTCTCCCAGCAGACCCCCCAAACACAGAAAGACACGACCGCGAAGGGAATAAATAAATGAAAAAAGAAAGGATAAACCAGAGGATCAAGGTCCCTTCCAGCCGTTACTCCTTCGCTAACGACAAGGAGAGTATAATGAATGCATATCCCTCCTTTTCCCATCACTTGATTTAGCACTTCAATTATCTGATTTTCCTTTCTCTTTCTTTTCACTCCTTTTTTTTCCTTTCTCTTTATCAGACGTAACGCTTTTATTCCGCAAATCCAAATGTTCAATTTTCCGCCTGGGAGTGGGACCCATTTATCTGTGTAATCTGTGTGTGTGCGTGTGTGTGTGTGTGGATGCATCTAGGTGTGTATGCATGTGTGTTTGTGCGTCTAAAAGGCAGGAGTCAGGGAGCAGTGTGTGTGAAATTAATTTAGATTAATAGACAATGTGCGATTATGAAGATATGAGAGACACCGAAACACAATCCACTGCAGGGCGAAGTGTGGAGGAGAGGGAGGGAGGGAAGGAGGAAAGGAGGGAAGGAGGCTCTCCTATTTATTTGTCCTCTGAGATATTCATTGAGTAAAAGGATATATACGGTTTCAGTCGTAGCCGATATTTTGCTATTTTGTTAATGTGTCAAGGGTCTTTTCATCTACAATATTAATTTCACTCGTACAAACGTCGGGGGGTTTTGTGTGTGTGTGTTTTTGTGCGCGCTTATTTACTCAAACGTCCTTGAACACGGCAAAATAAAACACGGCCGAATTATCCCCGCCAAAAAAACAACAGAAAGAAGCGCCGTTTGACAGGAGCAGGAGACGAGCACGCTCGTGAAGCCTGGATGATTTTGCTTCCTTGTGGGTAAACTGCGCTTATTCCCCAACAAATTATTCCAGTGGACACAAACCAACTGGCACAGAATAAACGCGTGGCCTTTGCAGCCCCCTTCAGGGGGGCCTCGGGGCAGTGTAGCGCACTTTGTCCGGGTTAATACTTCCAGCCTTCCTGTGAAGGAGAATATGGGGTAAAAACACTGTGAATGCTCCATCATGACCTCCATTAGCAGACATTACAGTGCTCATGATATATATTTTTGAGCGTCGAGCTGGACGCAGCCGTCAACTTTAAGAGGTTTTGAACCCCCGGCTCCACCAGACACGCTCTGCCTCCGCCCCGGTACCTTCACTTCCCTCCTCGCCCTGATTGAAACATTCGAGCGAAGACCTTTGTGGCACGCGACGTTTCACTCCGAGGTTAAGGTTCAGAATCTTAAATACGTTTCGCTGTTCCGCGCGCTGCACTCGGGGCCCCCGAGAGGCTCACGAGGCTCTGCTGGTGAAAAAAAAAAAAAAAATGCTTTGACAGTTGGAAAACGGGGATTTCTGCGGCGGCAGACATACCTAAGTTGTGAGCCGACAATGAGCCGGTTTGGCCGGGCGGCTGCTGCACCTTTGTCCGAATGATCCTGCAGGAGGAGAGAGAGGAGATATTAGGGTGTGTGTGTGTGTGTGTGTGTGTGTGTGGATTCTGAGTGACAGCGAGAACATGACCATCGTGGGAGCTAAACGGTGTGTGTGTGTGTGTGTGTGTGTGTGTTGGCTGAGGCAGGCTGACATGGCAGAGGGGCCTCACACTTCCTGCTTGGCTGCTCATGCAAGCCTTTTCTCTTCCTCTTTCCTTTCCTTTCTTTTTCCTTTTCCTCCCCCCTTTCCCCCCTCCCCTCCTCTCTCATGTCCTCTCCTCTCCTTCCCCTCTCCCTTTCTCTCCTCTCCTTTTGTGTCTCTCTCCGTCCTCACTCTTGCACACCTTCCTTCCCTTTTGTCTGCCTCCCTTCGCTCGCTCCTTCTCTCTCTCTTATTTCACCATCCCTCCCTCTCGCTCCCTCCCTCTCTCTCCCTCTCTCTCTCTCTCTCTCAGCCTCTATGCTCAGGGGAAAGGGTTGTCATTGTACCATCGTGTTGAACCACTGAGCTGCAGCCACTTCATACATATGGAGACCGGGGCCTCTTTGCCATTCACTTTTCCACACACACTCACACACACACACACACACATAAAGCACACTGTGTGTTATTGCTCTGAGCTCTCCCTTCCCTCAGCATACCTGTTGCTGTGGGTCCTCACTCAGACAGGACGTACCTGTTGATGGAGCTGACGCTGGGGACGCTGTCGTTGTCGCACACTCGCTCGGCCAGCAGCCGGTCCCGGATCTCCCAGGCAAACATGGTGGGGTTTTGGCGTTTGTAATCGGCGATCTTGTCGACCACTTTGGGAGTAGCAACCTTTGGTTTGGATCCCCCGATCACGCCGGGGCGGATGCTGCCCGTCTCGTAGTACCTATAGGCGAATCGGAGGCAAAGGCGTGGCTTCAGGAAGGGCGTCGCGACGGACAATGTGTCATTTCAGAGATACAAAATGGGATAGAAATGCAAAAAGAATGCAACATGTAAGAATCCTGAGGCAATGACCAAGGTCATTGGACGTTGATGCTTTTATTTTGACCTTTTTATCAACGGAGATGATTCTGCAAAAGTGATCGAAAAGGTTTAGATGATCGCTAATGTCCTGAACCTTTGGTTACAAATGCACAGTTTGGAGTGCGGAGCAAGAGTCACTCAAACAGGGACAGATTTAGTGCATTTATTTTGGGGTACAGACTGACATTTAGTGGTGATTTGGACATTGACAATAACACAAATCTTAAATTCAGCCGGAGCTATAGCAGGAGTCTGTTAAATCAAGCGTCCTGGTTCATTATTGGAGGAAACATGAAGAGAGTTTCACTCATCTTTTCAAAATAAACTCACACCTTGACAGGAAGTTAGGTTTGCGGAAAAGAGCACAGATTCCTGACATTGCTGACATTTCTAACCGAGACTGAGAAATATTGCAAATATCACAAATGCAATACGAGGAAACTAGTGACTCAATTCTCTAACACAAGACTCCATTCGTCTCTACTGTGAGCTCTATTCGGCCTCTTCGTTTCGTCTATTTCCATGGAGTGTTTCTCATGCCCTCAGACTTAGAAAAGGAAACGCTTTTTTAATAACATTACATAAGTTATATTCAATGCCTTTAATTAGTGTGACCTCACCGGGCCTTCACACAAGTTGCTCTACACACACCGACACTAAATGCCACAACAGCAACACGTTGACATTGTGTGTCAATGAAACTACAAGTCGGACACTTGTACATGTGTCTCTCGTCTCTGCGTGCAGACGGACCGTCATCAGGACCAACAGCTGAACATGATGCCCAAAAATATTCACGATGTCCGACTCGTGCGTTGTATCGCATTGTGACAGAGAAGAGGATGGCACACACACACACACACACACACACACACACACACACACACACACAGGCGTTTGGTGTCCACCATGGCTATTTCATGAATGTATTTGCATGCAGAAGGGGCATGGGTGCAGGAGAGGGGGGGGGGGCAGCAAATGCGCTACAGAGCTTGCAGAGAAAGGGGGGATGCTGTGTGTGGATGCAAGCTGTCAGTCAGTCTTAAAGCTGCTCTCTCGCTCTCTCTCTCTCTCTCTCTCTCTCTCTCTCTCTCTCTCTCTCTCTCTCTCTCTCTACACCGCTGTACGATAGAGTTATCCCTTCCGTGAAGATGTGTGCTCCTGTAAACGTGTGCTTCCTTGTCTACCTTTGTGTGTGTGTGTGTGTGTGTGTGTGTGTGTGTGTGTGTGTGTGTGTGTGCGTGCGTGTTGCACACTTTGACTATTCACAGCTGGAGTGTAAACACAGCTAAAGGAAAAACAAAAAAAACAACGCAACGAAAATCTATTTCCAAATGGAAAACTATTTAAATTATTCACAGCGGAATCATCGGTGAATAAACGAGCGTGGTTATTGATATCCGCACACGCACGCACACACACACACACACACACAAACACACACACACACACAGAGCAGTAGAGTTGCTGTTTTTGTTCTGCTGGCACCAGAGAGACAGAGAGGAGAGGATAAAACAACCCTCCCTCCTTCCATCCCTCGATCCCCCCCCCCTCCCTTACGGTAACGCTTCAGTGAGTTGAACGGCCAGGACACGGGGAGAGAGAGAGAGGAAGATATAGAGAGGAAGACAGAGGGGGAGAGAGAGAGAGAGAGAGAGAGAGAGAGAGAGAGAGAGAGAGAGAGAGAGAGGCAAGGGAGAACAATGAGCAACACATTTTTTTTGTTATATAGCTGAGGGTCGCTGTAGCTAATCCTTCCCCTCCGTCCCTTCAAATGGTCTCTCTGTCTCTCACCCCTTCCCCCCCAAGCTGCCCACATGCACACACACACACACACACACACACACACACACACACACACACACACACACACACACACACACTTCTTCTTCTTTAACATGCCTTTCCCCTTTTTGATTGTGTTCTTGTCTTTCTCCCTTTCTCCATCTCACTTCTTTTTTTTTTGGGGGGGGGGGGGGGGAGTTCAGAAATATGGTGCCACTTTCATTTTGATGCTAATTCCCCAAAAAGTGATGAATCTTTTCCCTTTTGTCCCCTTTTCTTCTCCGGGGGACGGAACGAGCAGGGATTTAAGTCTCGAATTTTAGCTTTGAAAAAGGCAGAGAGAGAAAGGGAGCGAGAGAGAGAGAGAGAGAGAGAGAGAGAGAGAGAGAGAGAGAGAGAGAGAGAGAGAGAGAGAGAGCGATAGGGATGGGAGGGCGTAAAGGAGAGACAGAGAAATATTGAAAAGGGTCGGGAGAGAAATATAGGACACACGGTGAGAAGAGGAAGGTTAAAGGGGCAAAAAAAGGAAGACGAAGACGAAGAGGAGGCCGGCGAGCAGACAGCGGTGACGCTGCAGCGCGTGGACGCCGAGCGAGTCAAAGAGATGTCGCAACGGACACAAAGTGAGTCCGTGTGACCTCACAGGGGCTTCATGCTGAGCCGACACTGGAAGCCCGCAACCAAGAAACAGAAAAACAAACGCGTGAACCATCTTCCCCTCCAGAAGATGGCGTCGCACCACGTGCGCACCTCCCCGGCCTCGTTTACCTGCCCAGTATCTTGCTGACGCACCCGTGGCTGACTCGCAGCTGGCGCGAGATGTCGCAGGGCCGGACCCCTTGGTGGGCCAGTTCCACGATCCGCTGGCGGACCACGTCCGGGAGGGGCCGGCCGTTTACGAACACGCCCCCGAGCTGGTTCACCCCGCCGTGTCCTGGAGGAGGGAGAGAGAGAGAGAGAGAGAGAGAGAGGGAGGGAGAAGACACGTCAAAACAAGGTCAAGGATGAGTGAGGGGGAGAGGAGCGCTATGGCTGCCTCTGCATTTAATTAGGCTTCAGGCAGTGAAATGAGACAAAGATAAAGTTATTCAAATGTGGCCAGGTGAAGGTGTGTGACCTCACAGGTCAAAACCGTGATCGCACAAAATATATTCTTCGTCCGCTCCGTCATCAGATGTCCGGAGGCCATCGTTATCTCTCTGATTACGATTTTGTTTTTTTTTACGGGAAGACGACGCGATTTCGCCTCCAGTTATTCCGTATTTTTTCCCCGACACGATCGTGGCGATTTCTTGGCGATCCGTCCGGCCTCGAAAGAGACGAGGCCTCCGCCAGAAGGCTGTTTTATCAGCGGGGGGGGTATAGTCCAGTCGGGATTTTAAAAAACCTCGTTGCGTTTCTCTCTCCGGGTGCGAGAGACAAAATGTCGACGTCTGGTTTCGCCGATGGACGAGGGCTTTTCCTGCACGCGCTCACGTTGTTATCGTTCTCTCAGAGGTCCGGTTAAGAAAATATGAATTGTTCGACGATTGCCACACTTTCTGGACGCGGATCCCACAGCCGCTGGAGTCAATTTAATATCTCAAAATGATGTGATTTCTCTCCGGCTCAGCACAACAGCAGAAGTTTGACTGTTCCAAAGTGCAAGCTTGGCAGAGTTGAGCTGTAAGACCTTCAGTAAATGAGGGGATTCATTATTTACCAACAGGGCCCTTTACTTAAGGATGCCACTAAACCCCTTTTCTTACCCAGAGGAATTAAATGTAGCAGAATACGACTCATATAGAACAGGAACCCTTGTATAATTATGTTCATGGGGTTGTTATGACCCGTTTTAATCCTTTGCTCTTCCGCTCCTGTAACTATGGGACTATATGTAACCGCCGGCCCAATTCATCTTGTTGATTGACGGATTTAAAAAGGAGCAATAAGCAGGAATCGGGTGTGCATCGGAGAAAAGTAGTAGCCGGGGCGATACGGCCCAAAAAAACAACCTCCATCACCGCGCAGGTCATTTCATATCTGGATAACGATGCCACCGTGCGGCGCGTGTCCTGGGAACGCAATAAACTAATTAACCCGTGTGAATGGAAGACTTTGACCCAGTATTTTTCTCAATGGTTGAGAAGTTAATGTATGATTTCATCATTGGAAGAGACATGATCACACTGATTCACGGCCCAGCCCGAGAGTCGCATCGTGACGAGATGAGGAACGTCCCGATGTGAATGAATGTCCTGCGATAATGATCGAATGATGAGGAGCTGAAACCAGAAGAATATTGGCTATTTTGTGCTTGGAAGGTACAAAGCTGCCTGTTTTTTGACGTGTTGCCAATCGCCCGATGGATTAACCAAGTCACTGTTGAGCGCCGGTCCTGCAGCATGTCCCAGCATGCACCTGGAGATCAACACACGCGCACCTCTGTGTCAACTCTCTCTGTTGAAAGCTCGGTCAGAACGAGCAGGAGATGAGAGATGACGAAGCTGCATCAGTCAACATAGAAGTATATATTTCTATAAGTATATATTTCTATAAGTGTGTAACGCAGTAAGCGGTACACACTCTCTCCACAGTATTTACTGTACATGTATGTGTCTCACCAAAGGCAGAGTGTAAATCAACCAGATTTCTTTTTTTCTGCCACATAATCCACTGGCTTTTGTATTACCATAGTGATTGCGTCTTTAGGGGAAACACACACACACACACACACACACACACACACACACACGCTAATCCTAGCTTTGGGGGTAATAGATTTTAAACACATTACCCCAGCAGGGATACCCCCTTAAACACAAAGCTGTCCCCTGAACCTGTCCCCCTGTCCCTCTGTCCTCTCCTCCCCTCCTTTAGCATAGCATCAAGAAACACACACACACACACACACACACACACACACACACACACACACACACACACACACACACTCCTGCTCCTCCAGCTCAAACAGACACATCCACACATGAAGTGTGAAGCCTACAGTCTCCGTCTGTGAAATCAAGCAGAGCTGCTTTCCGAGCGGCGGGACGCAGGCAGGTCACTCCCTCACTCCCTTCCTCCCTCCCTTCCTCCCTTCCTCCCTCCCTTCCTCCCTTTCTCCCTTCCTCCCTCCCTCCCTCCCCCGCTTCATGTCCAGGAGATGGAAGAGGCCTCATTATGCAGACGCCCGCTGCAGACGGCCCGATTTGAAAAAGCAATCCGTCTTTTACAAAAGACACCAACATGTGGACGCGGTCACATGATCAGAGCAGTGAGTGGCCGCGGAAGCTGCAGACTCGAGGTTTCAAGACACCTTCAAAGACGTTGACCTGAGGATGTAACACCCACGGTGAGGATGGAGGGGTCAGCGCTCGACCCATACGGACTAAAAGTCAGCTCCACTGTGGGTTTGGTTTTTGTTTTTTCGATCTATTCCATCCACAAGTCTCTAACTTTACGCCACACTAAACATCCCCCCTTGACCTTTCTGAGCTGAGGTGATGTTGCTGTGGAGGTGTGAGGCACTTCTGTCTCTGGCTGAAGACGCCGCGTCACTGGGAGTTGACCTCGCGGTCTGAACCGCGTGGTTAACACCTGATCTGGTTGTCGGTGGGAGGGAATTGGGAGCAAACCTCCAGGAAGGTGTCTCGTAAAAAAAAAAAAGTAGATAGAGATCCGTGCGATGACATCATGAGGATGCGTGGGCTTGTTTTGAGCGTCGGGCGGCGAGCGGCTCCAGTGCGGCCCGCTGCTCATTCACGCCTCCAAATGGACAGAAGACTACGAGGTTTCTTTTAAACACATTTTGGGACATTTGATCCCTTTGTGGTCGTAGAGAGGTGACCGGGAAGATCCTTGAATGATGTCGTTGGTGGTCGGCCGGCGCCTCGACCTCATGCTCGTCCACCCGAACGCCTCCCTTCTTTTTGTCATTTTGTTCGCCTTCTAATCCTGTGATTTGACTGGAAATCATAACCGGAACGTCCCGCTGGGTGCTGAGACGTAGAGAGAAAACTCTCCCTCACACACACACACACACTACTACACACACTCACTTATTGACGTTCCTCAGAGCAAGAACGAGACCGCTGACCTACATGGACAAAAATCCTGAACACACACACACACACACACTCTTGCATTCGGTGAATGTTTTGTACAGGGCATTATTCTCTTCCTCCTCTTCTTATTATCACGTCCTGGAACCTTTGGATGAATAAAAGCACAGGTCCCCCCCCCCCCCTCCTCTTCTATGCAGGGTCGTTTATAGAAGCCAACTGTGCACACGCCCTCCTCACCAAAGGTATCTTGCAGAGAAGACACTCCCCGCCTCCCTCCCTCCCTCCCTCTCTCTCTCTTCCTCCATCTTTCTCTCTCTCTCTCTCTCTCTCTCAGATAAGAGTAAATGAAATGGTTCCTTTCACCCGTCCTATCTGGGCCGGGGCATGAAATACGCCTTGCTTTGTAAAGAGATGGAGAGGAATGACTTGTGACCTACAAAAAGCGTCCAGATAACTATTTATTCACTTATCTGTGTATTTACTGTCGGCATTAGACGTTCAGGCTCTCACCGTCCTCGGGGTGGGTGATGGGGATTATGTGTTTGGAAATTTATTTATTTTTTCCCCTCTAGCCCCATAAATTTACTGATAGGGCCCAAACGCAATAACTTACACATTCTATAGAGGCATTTGTTTATCGGCCACTGAGGCTATAATTCTCTAAATAAGCAGCGCTAAAGACTGAAAAGTGTTGGGAAATGGCGCTTCTATCTTGTGGTTTTTATCACGATAACTAGGGGAAAATGGACAGAAATTGCTTGTTTTTTTTAGGAAGAGGATACATTCCCCTTTTTAGATTAAAAAAAAAGAACTTTCTTAATATGTGACCTCTTTAGAAAGCAGAGCTGATGTTCCCTCACAGCTGTGTGAGTTTAATGACAGCGGTCCAGCATCTCCTCAAACAAATGAACCACTCGCTCTGGAAATTCAATTAAGGTCGGCCAGCTCCTGAGGTTTTGTTGCAAATTAGATCCAAAGATTCTCCCAAATGAGGGGAGGTGTGTGTGTGTGTGGGGGGGGGAGGGGGGGGGGGGTTAAAGGTGTTTCTGTAAAAAGCTGAGTCTCCAGAGGCAGCTATAAAGCTTCTTCTACATCCCGGGAAAACAAAAAAAAAACAGGATGAGAGAGGGACAGAGACAGCCAGGGGTCATTATGCAGCCCCCATGTTGCATTTTTATTTATTTTACTCTTTCTTTCTCTCTTTTTTTTCATAGGAGCTGACCCAAAAGGGTCCGGCCAAGCGCCTCCTTAAATGTTTGATTGATTCACTGTTTCCAGGAGAGAGAAAAAAACAGAGATAAAGCAGAATATATTCGAGCTCCCCCATCCAGAAAATAAAGTCTATTAGGCTCTCTGTCTCTTTGCATTCCTCTCTCTCTCTCTCTCTCTCTCTCTCTCTCTCTCTCTCTCTCTCTCTCTCTCTCTCTCTCTCTCTCTCTCTCTCTCTCTCTCTCCTCATGTCTCTGTCTCTCATCTCTCATCTGCCTCGTCACGGCCTGACGACTCAAAAATAAAGCGAAAGAGAAGAAATCGCAACAAAACGCCACCGCTCTGTGTCTTTAAAAGAAAAAAATAGAAAGAGAGAGAGAGAAAGAGAGAAAGAAAAGGGGTTGAACTAGAAATTACTTTTGGCTGAAAACCTGTTTGGAAAGTTGCCCCGCGAGAATACAGATGAAGCACATTTCCTCGAGCAAACAGTCAAATAGATCCATGAGATGTGCCAGCGTTCTGGACTTATAGTGTTATTATTATTTATTTATTTGTATTCCTTAAAGGGGGAAGAATTCATATTCTGTGTCTGCGATGTGTGTTAATGAACTATTGGAATTACAAATAGCTGATAATAAAGAGTTTGACAGAGATTACCGCGAGAGAAAGACAAAATAGCTTTTTAATTAAATAAAAATATGACTTGAATGACATGAATTTCAAAAATACAACGGCGACACACTTCCGTTTGTTTTCCTGGATTGTGGTCGAGATGAAGAGGAGTTGTGTTCTGTAAACTCGTGAGTGGAGTGAGGTACACACACACTGCTCAGCATTCAGCAGCATTACCATCACAATGCGTGATTATGAAATGCAGCTCATTATCATCACAATTACCTGCTATGGATTTTTAGATTTTCTTTTTTTAAATCATCACTGCGACTGCTTATGGCTCAAAACACGCTCCAAACTTATGATGTGAACTATATATATATGTGTATATATATATATATATATATATATATATATATATATATATATATATATATATATATATATATGTATATATATATATATATATATATATATATATATATATTTATTTATAAACGTATTATGTATGTATATATACAACAGATATTAACAATTGTATTGTTAATATAAAATAATTTTACGAATCAAAATAAACCAATATAAAGCAGCTAAATTAAAAAGATTTTTTAATATATATTTAAGGGGAATATCACGCGCACACACACGCGCAAAGGAACTAATGCATTTCATTTTGTGGAATTAAGTGGAAAAAGATCAAGCAAAAAACTAAAGTTAACGTTGAACTTCACACACACACACACACACGCACACACGCACACACGCACGCACGCACACCCACACACACACACACACACACACACACACACACACACGCACGGCAACATTTCCACGCGTCACAGTCGATTCCTCCCAACCTTTCTCGCTCTCCCTCTCTCTCTCTCTCTCTCTCTCTCTCTCTCTCTCTCTCTCTCTCTCTCTCTCTCTCTCTCTCTCTCTCTCGCTCTCCCTCTGACATTTTCCCGGGTGTAATCGTTTTAAAGCGTCTCCGGGCTTTGACATATAACTTTAGCTCCGCTGGTGGCGTCAGCAGCGCGCGCGCCACCGGCTTTAGTGGAACTGCTGCGGAGAGGAAACGGGATTCGTTCTACTTTTTTTCTTTTCTTTTTCATTATGTGTGTGTGTGTGTGTGTGTGTGTGTGTGTGTGTGTGTGTGTGTGTGTGTGTGTGTGTGTGTGTGTGTGTGTGTAGCTTTTTTTCTCGTTTTACAGCAGGACAACACACCGTGGGAACCTGTCTGTCACTATATATATATATATATATATATATATATATATATATATATATATATATATATATATATATATATATATATATATATGTGTGTGTGTGTGTGTGTGTGTGTGTGTGTGTGTGTGTGTGTGTGTGTGTGTGCGTTTAAATTCAGCTTTTAGATATCGGTAGAATTATTAGTTCCAGTGGCAGCTCCATGCATGTATGAGTATTAAAATCACATTTATCTTTTATAAAAGTATTTGTACATTCCAAAAAAAAGGCGACCAATGGAGGGTGAAGGCAGATTGAAGGTTGTGAGCAACTTGAAGTTCTTCATGTTTTTTGGGCCTCCATTTCAGTCAACCTTTGGAGTTGGTTGTGGCTGAACATGTGATACTATAATCCCAAAGTATGAATGAGTTGGTTTAGTCAAAATGACAGAAACATCTGTTTGATATAACCGCTCGTGCTGAGGGAGCTTTTTCGCTCGTGTTTGGGGGACTGGGGGGAAAACAACAAAGCAAGGCCCGCCATGTCACGACTGAATGACAAAGTTCTGCCCCCCCTCCACCGCCTCCCTGCCTCATGCCCCCCGCACACCCCGCCGAGCACCTGCTCCGCTGCTGAAGTGTCCTTGAGCAAGAACGCACCGCTGAGTCGCTCCAAGGCCCGAAACCCGCGGCGCGCGCGCGCCCCCGACCCTGCTGGGCCGTGAGAGGAGGATCTCCACCCGCGGGGGGGATCAACGGGAGTGTCTCACCTTGTTATGAGCGCGTGAGACCCCCCCCCCCCCCCCTCCCACCCCCACCCCTCTCCAACCCACTGCCCTCCGAGCGCCGATCTGCTTCCCGCACACCTGTGCGCGTCCGTCCGACCTGGTTACGTGCCAGAAAACACCGCTGCTGTTTGTGGATCGAGTTCAGCTTTTAGTCATGCTTTGTTACCCCACTTCCACACACCCCCACCCCCCAAGCCTCCCTCTCCCTCTCTCTCTCTCCCTCTCTCTCTCTGACCTCTGCACCTCCTCTTCCCTTCCTCTTCAAAAATAAAGAGGGGGGGGGGGGGGCACAGCGAACAGCCCCACACACAAGGCACCCGACAAATGTAATTTAAGCACTTTTAGCATATAAAAAAGTATTTCACAGCTCAAAATAAAGCAGATCAACCGCGCGCTCCGGTTATAGTAAAGATACACCTGTTTGTTAAAATACTGCATGGGTCAAAACTTACAAAATCAACAGGATAAATAACAAATACACAAACAATGGAAAAAATACCACAAAAACATCATATAAATTGGGCCTAAACCTCTGCATATATCCAGATCATGTGCCAAAGAATAGTCATGTTTACAAGTCACGAGAGCAACCTGCCAAATACATCACAAGAATATGTGCTGATGTAGAAATACATCATTCACTTGCACAGTAAATGTTTCCAACACAGGCTTTTTAAATATATATATATATATATATATATATATATATATATATATATATATATATATATATATATGTATATATATATATATATATATATATATATATATATATATATATATATATATATATATATAAATGGATGGAGATTAATTATATATCAAAATGTAATTTGCAAAATGCAATTGCTTGTATTATGTCAGCATTGTCTGAGACTTGTTCGTCCTCTCGATAACAAAAGATGATTTAGGACCCGAGCCAGGACGTATTTATTTATCTCTTAAAGTGGTGTAGTTGAAAACTACTCTGTTGTTATTGTGTGTGTGTGTGTGCGCGCGCGCGCGTGTGTGTGTGTGTGTGTGTGTGTGTGTGTGTGTGTGTGTGTGTGTGTGTGTGTGTGTGTGTGTGTGTGTGTGTGTGTGTGTGTGTGTGTGTGTGTGTGTGTATGACCATGCAGATGGGGAGGAATATAAAGGTGTAAACTTACTGTGCATTGCCGCGAACGGGTCGTGCTTGCAGTGGATCTCCATGGTGAAGGTTCAGGGCTGCGGAGGCCCCGGTGCGATGCAAACGGGGGGTCTTTAAAAAAAAAAACGCCACCCCGGACGCCCCGGTAGAGTCGGCCACCTCACTGGCACACCGTGACCTCCAGGAGATGAAAAGAGCTACCGGTTCCCTTCAGAGAGCGGGGTTATATTTTCTTAAATAATTCAAACTAAAACTAAAAAGTAATTGTGTATTCTGACTCCCACTAATATACATATATATATATATCTATATATGTATATATGTGTGTATATATATATGTATATGTATATATATATATATATCTGAAGATATTTAAAAATAAAATATATAGAAAATGTGAGTTTTTCAGGTGGAAGGGAGAGAAGAAATGGCGTCAGAAATGTGGATGAGAGACGGGCTCCCTCCCCATGGGGACGGGGCTCCGCAGCGCGTCTGTTCTGCTGGCGTCTCCAAAAACCAGAGGAGGGAAACGGCGGCGATGGAGCTCATTCCCTCAGCCGCCTCAGCCCGAGAGGAGGGGGAGATGGGAGTGGGGGTAACGGATTCAAACTTTTCCCAAAATGTTTTAAATAAAATAAGAATATGGAGAGCAAACAAAGTAGCCTCCCTCCCTTTTTCTCTTCTTCTCGCTCCGCTGGCCGTGACCCCTGAACTGCGACTTAGCCGATGAAGAGGAGGAGGAGGAGGAGGAGGGGGGGAGCTGAACTTTCTCCTTTAAGTCTATTACAATATTTAAAAAAAATATTAAAAAACCCAGTTCGAAAAAAAATCAAAATATATTCTTTACAAATCCACGGTTATTTTTCTTCCAGTTTGGTTTTCTCCTCGTCAGAACTGGTCCTCTGCGGGGTCGCGCTCACATTAACACTTCCATCAATAACGCGCGTGAGAGCGGATGACTGCTCACATCTTGAAGTCTCATATCCACCGGGGCAAATAGAAGAAGTAGAAGAAGACCAACAACAACAACAAAAAAAAGGCACACAAAAAATAAAAAAGGATGAAAATACAGGAAAAAATTGCACAGCTGGAGGGAAAGAAAAAATAATAAATGAACTCTGTGGTTTAAGGAAAAAGCTGCTGAGTTGTTATCCTGTGAGTGAGAACGAAAGGCAGCTCTTCCTCTCTCTGTTATCTCTTCCTCTCCTCTCTCTCTCGCTCTCTCTCTCTCTCTCTCTCTCTTTCACTCTCTCCCTCCTTCTTTCTCTCTGTATCTCCTCCTCCTCTCTCTCTCTCTCTCTCTCTCTCTCTCTCTCTCTCTCTCTCTCTCTCTCTCTCTCTCTCTCTCCCTCCCTCCGTGTTGACCGGGTCTCGCGGCACACGCGTGTTTGGACTCCCGCTTTTCCTCCTGTGACTTTTCGCGTTTCTCCGCGCTGGAAAAAGAAAAACAGCCCAAATTCAAAAGCTATAGTTTTTTCCGCGCTCGCGCCACAAACAGCCCACCCGAATAAAAAAAAAGCCCGTCCAGAATGTCGGTGTGTATATATGTACATAAACAGTTGTTTTTTTATCCCCTTGAACCGCACCGGAGAAGGAAAAAAAAAAAGCTCGCTCGGCGCTGCGGGCGTCCAACGGTGGGCAGCACGCCGCGTTTCAGGACCTGCTCTCGTGCGGACAGCGCCCGCGCTCCCAAACCCCTGGAACCCTAACCCGCGCGCGCCGGCCCAGCTGCCTGTCACTCACAGCGGCGGCAGCCAATCGCGACGCGAGCGCCGTCTTCCAAACGCCCCGCCCACCCCACCCCCCACCATTCCACGTCACCGCGCAGCCCTGGAGGTAGAAGCGGGGCGGGGAGGAAGGAAGGGGAAAGGGCGGGGGGAAGGGGGCGGGCTGAGCGCAGCGATTGGCTGCTGCGAATCCCGTGGGCCAATGACGTCCCCAGCGTGCACTGTCCGTCCGCCAATGGGGAGGCTTCGGCAAAGCGACGCAGGAGGCTCGGGGAGTAAATGATCATATGTTTAATTTCAATTAACGAAGTGGAGGAAAAAAAAAAGAAGAAAAAAAAACTAAACGCCTTTATACCCATTTGCGCTCAATTTATTCATGTCAATATTAAATGGCTAATTAATTGAGTATTACTAAAAAAAAATAGGCTTAGTTGCAGCAAGGCTTTATAAAAGAAGGGGAATGTTAAAACAGGAGTTATTCCTCTCTATATGTTACATGGAGGACACACACACACACACACACACACACACACACACACACACACACACACACACACACACACACAGAGGCAGGTTCTAAAGCGCATTTCAACTTCCTGTTCTTTCCCACCCGTTATATTTGCAGGCCTGCAGAGCTGTCAAGTGTTGTAGGAAGAAAACAACAGCAACAACAACAACACCCCTGATTCAACACAATGCTATCAATCTTTAGCTCGGGGAGGACCGAGAGACAAACACATGAAACATGCATTCCAACTCATTACATATAATTGATTGCAGATCTCGGACGGATTTTCTAATGAAATGCAATTGGCGAGCTCTGCTTCTATACACTCCAAACTAAGAGAGAGAGAGAGAGAGAGAGAGAGAGAGAGAGAGAGAGAGAGAGAGAGAGAGAGAGAGAGAGAGAGAGAGAGAGGGGGGTTCATTACGTGTTAGTCCCACCTGATTTGAGAGGGCATATCTCAGCCTCGCCCCTGTAATATTAAACACACAAATAGCCTAAAGCATGAGCCAAATTAAAAAAAAGAGAGGGAGGAGAGAAAGTGTTATTTCTCCCTTCTTTCCTGTTTCTCGACATTTAATCAGTCCAGGTCCTCTGTGTTTGCACTGCAGGCCCGCGAGTCCATCCGATTAGACCCATTAGAGCTCTGCACAGAAGTATAATCACGCGTGTACAATACCACTACGTCACGAGGACAAACCAGTATCCTTCAGGAGGGCTGCTGGTTGAATTGCCCTCGCCAGTGAGCAACAACACGAAGTCCATATGTTTGCAGGATTGCCCTGCCAGGCACCTACATGTTTGATGTACCTCAAGGCGATGCTGCTGAAAAGGTCAATGTGTGACGTTACCGATCTTATTTCATTTATGATTTTTATGTTTGTTGATTTCTCCAGCTTTGAATTATCGGTTTTTCGTTTTCCATAACATGCCACTACGGAGGAAACTGCTTGTCCTCATTAAAAAAAAAATGTATTCCTCTTCTTCGTCTTCTTATTTTTTATTATTATTATCATCATTATTCTTATTATTTGTTCTATTCTTTTTTGTTTAAAAATCATATAGCCAAAGAGTGATATTTATGTATTGTGTTGTTGCTTCAGTGGAGCAGCAGAACCACGAGGGGGCGTTCAACCTTGAGGGAAACGTGCCCGAGCGCGTGCACACACAGACACACGCACACACACACATATAGAAAAAAAGACACGCGGGAACTTTTACAGGGAACTTAAAGTCTTCAAAGCAGTCCGGGTACAGTCACCTACACGGACCCCCCAGTTTAAAGTAAAGCACGCGCACAGGCCCGCGCGCCATCCCCGCATCTGGCGTCTGATTGTGATCCGTTAAATAAAGCACTCTGCTCCTCAAACCCAGAATATGGCTTCATATGTCCTCTCTGGATCCACGTCCCCACGCGTTGTAATCCCGTTGACGGTAAAGTGCTAATCCTCATTCATATTTCACATCTCTTTCCCGCGTCGTGATTCCGGGACTTCAAATCTGACACACAGCAAGTTGAGTCTTTGTTGTTGTTGTTTTTTTGTTTTTTTTTAAGTACAATGTTGTTTTCAAGATAAAACAGAACACAAGAGCTGCAGACGTTGAAATATGACATTTTGACGTGGATCCTGCAGCAGACACCATGCAGGGCCACGTCACCAAGGAGGCCCCAAATCAAGGAAAGGAGCCAAAAGCAGGAGAACACTTTGAGGAAAAAAAGGGAAATCTGTTGACTCTGTTTTCTTATTTTTTTATATATCTATAAATATATGAAATTTACAATACACACCGTGCTGTGTTTACAGTTTATATTCTTCGATTTTGCATTCTTTCCTTTTCCTTGTTGCATTGATTGCAGTATTTGGCTCCGGGTGTCTCTATGGGACACAAACGCACAATATCTCAAATATATATATCGCGTGTTATATTTCTTATTTTTTTCCTCCCTCCCTGTTTTGCATGTTGCTCGTTCTCCCTCTGCGGCCTGTGTGTTTTTATTTTATTTTATTTATTTACTGTGATACAGACACGAGCGCTTTCTTCCTCCCCACACAAGATGCAACTCGAGCCCTTGTCTCCTCCGATTTGCAAATTAAATACATAAGCAATTAAAAACAACAACAAAAAAAGAATCCAAACACAATCAATCATGTATACAAAGTGTTTGTCGCTTTAGGGTTGGAAATTTGGAGGAAAAAAAAAACTTTCATCAGGGTAGGAAGACTTTAATCCGGGGGTCCAAAGCCATTACCATATTTCATTACCTCTCCAGTGTTGGGAGGGTGGGGGGGGGGGGTAGTTTCTTTTTTTTAACATTAGTAAGAATGCGGTTGAGTTGCGATAATCATTTGGAGGCAAATTGGAGGCAATGTTGTTGTTTAAATGCTCCCCTCTTTCTTTCCCTTGCCTTCCCTCCATCCTCCACGAAAGCTGCGGCTGTTTTATTTCTCCTCTTTTTCTTTCTTTCTCTTTCTTCTTTCTCTTCTTTTTTTTTTTTTTTTTTACGCCCGAGCGTCGAAACGAAAAAGCAATGAAAAATTAATAGCGCATGTTAACTCCACCAGCTCGTTTATTACACGCCGGCTGACTGTAAACATAATGAGAAAGCTCCCGTATCTCTTCCTAAGTTTTCATTGGCTTGGAATTATTATATTTTAATATATATAAATATATATCTATATCTATTTAATTAAAAAAATGAGTTGTCTCTGATAAATAAAATATATGGAGTGGAGAAAGAGAGTGAACCGTCTTGGACTTCTCTCTCTCTCTCTCTCTCTCTCTCTCTCTCTCTCTCTCTCTCTCTCTCTCTCTCTCTCTCTCTCTCTCTCTATCCACTCACGGGCCTGTGCACGCGGACCTGCTGGTTAGCGTGCGTCTTCGTGGTAATGCAAGTACAAGGCCATACAACATCACACCTCGCCCTGCATGTAGGGCACTTGAGGTCAAAGCGGAAGCAGAATGTAGCCATGTGAGGTCATCTCGTCTCTCTCTGTCTCCCCTCCATTCACTCTTACTCTGTCCTCCATCTCTCCATCTCCATCTCTCTCTCTCTCTCTCTCTCTCTCTCTCTCTCTCTCTCTCTCTCTCTCTCTCTCTCTCTCTCTCTCTCTCTCTCTCCCGCAGCTTTTCTTTGGGTTTCTGCAACATCAGAAAGCTAATTTGGCTCGCACACCTCTCTCATACCGTGATGGCTGTTTGGTTATTGCACGTCAAGAACACAAAACAAAAAAAAACATATCACGTGTGAAGCCTAAATATAGAGATAAGAATCAAATGGTGTTGTAATGGAGAATAGGGAGATGCTTTATTTTGATATTAAACAAGATCCAAGCTCAAAGGTCTCTTTGCGGCTACCTCCCTCTATTGTGTTTTTCTCGTTAGTAAAAATAATAATTCAACGTCCTCCACTGGCCCGTAGCCTTCAGACTGGGACTGAAATGGCGGAACCCGCTTCTTGGGGGAGAAAGCCGGCGCTTTTACGCACGGCCCGCCGACAGGGCGGGAGGAGAGGAGAGTCTCGTCAGATCCCCGTCCGCTCTCTCCTTTGTACCCCGAGCACGTATCTCTTAAAGTGAGAGGAAATGGAGAGGCCGTAGGTATGGGCCCCGGGGCCCTAAAGACTGCACACGCCAACGCGGGGAGGGCCTCCTTTAACTCTGATTTCCTCAAAGGTTATTATCCAATTGCTACAAACCCCATTGCTTTCACCGGTTACCAGGGGGCAAGGCCCACTCCACAAAAGGACTGCAAAAAAAGGGGGCATTATTTGTCTTACAGACCATGGGGGCATTATTTAATGACAAATTCCCGCAGAAGGCCTGGGCGCGAGCTCGTTTATTTCCATTATGGGAGAAGGCACGTTTTATGTCCATTGTGAGAATGAGCAACAGCACCGAAAAGCAGCCTGAAGCTCAATTAACAGTGTTGCTTCATTGTAACAAGCAAGAGCATCACAAAAGCACTTTTTTTCTTCCTTCGTCTCTCCCCTTTCTGGCGTAACAGGAGCAGCCCTTTGAGAGAGGATCACCTGCCCGCCGGTTCTTAATGACAAACGACGTTTTATCAATGCAGACGCAGCGGGCAGCGATATGAAATGATGTGCTATCCGTTGGGTGCCATAACGAGGTCGATGGCCGGATCCATCGCTGTACCAGAGCCCCGCTGTTTTATGAATAGGCCTAGGATGGACCTGTTGAATAGAGTAAGCAAAGGGCCACGCGAGGACTCCTTGTTTTTTTTTTTTTTGGAGAGTTGCTGTGGACTCCACCGGCCTGGAGCTTCCTACTTTTGGTCCAAAAAAAAAACACGGACGAGAAACGGCGAGATTTTAAATCCTGACATAGGTCACAGTTCGTATCACTGTCGTAGTTTTTATTCAAATACATAAAACTGCCGTGAAATATGTAAACACGTGTGTGTGTGTGTGTGTGTGTGTGTGTGTGTGTGTGTGTGTGTGTGTGTGTGTGTGTGTGTGTGTGTGTGTAAGTGTCCCCGCCAAATTACCATGCACGCGCACCCACGCACACGCAAACAGCACGCATCCATCCACAGTGCTTAGTATTATAAGGGCCAGTCCAGGTATCAGTGTGCATCTCTCAGGTGACGCGCACAGACCAACACGTGGATGTGACGTGAACCCCAAAACCAACAAGTTCAAACCACTTTCTACCAGTTACAGTGCAACACCAATTTAAATAGAGCATTATAATATAATAATGACTAAATAAAGCTACTGCTTGCATCAAAATCACATTGAGCAAAACAAATAAATCATAAACTGCAGAAGTCTTCAGACAACATTTCTTATCAAACACAAAAGTTTCCAGTAAATCATCATGACGCCAACAACTTGAGACGCGTCGGCTTCTTTTCCCCCATTTCATGTGCCACACAGGAACACTTTGAATTGCTTCAAACAAGTCAGGACTCTGCGAGAAAGTTTCAAAAAACTTGCAAAACTTCTCTTCGAAAGAGTTTTGCATGAGCAAAAGTTAAAAGAAGAAGAAAACAAACAAAGCGCACCAACCAACTAACAACACGTGATTCACTTTGCTAGAACAGATCAGTTCAGCTCTTCATGAAAAGGGAAATCTTGCCTACCTGCTCTCCCCAGCCGCAGCGCAGGACTCCCGGGCCGCTGGTCCATGTTGCCCAGTTAGAACGGGGGGAGGCGATGACAGGAGAGAGACAAAAAAGAAAAAAGGAAAAGAACAAAACTTTTTTCCCACTGTCTCCCTTTCTTCCTCTCTCTCTCTCTCTCTCTCTCTCTCTCTCTCTCTCTCTCTCTCTCTCTCTCTCTCTCTCTCTCTCTCCCCACCCCTCTCTCTCTCCCTCACACACACACACACACACACACACACACACACACACACACACACACACACACACACACACACACACACACACACACACACACACACACACTCCCCCCTCCTCCTCCTCGCTCTCTCACTGTCTTCTCCACTTCCCTCCCTATCTTTTTTTTTCTTCCTTCTTTTGGGGGCAAGTTGTAGGTTGAAATAATTCGACCCTTCCGCTCTCTCTTGCACTCCCTGCAAGTGCTCAGTCAGCTGCAACTAAACGCTTTAGGTGGAAAAAAAAGGGCTTCGGGCGGGGGAGGCAAGGGGGGGGAAGGGGGGGGGGGGGCGTGAAATGATCACGCCGAGTAAAAGAGCCGCTCTCTCAATGTGCGCTCATGTCCTGCTCCCCCTCCGCCCCCCTCACACACACACACACACACACACACACACACACACACACACACACACACACACACACACACCTCTTGCCCTTTGCTGGCATCTGTTACCAAGTTCCACTTTACTAAACTTTCCCGCCCCCCGATCTCCCCTCTCTTTTTTGTATTTATTTTATTTTAGATTCATTTCCTCTGGGACTCGAGATTAAAAAAAAGGCAGAAGATAACGCTAGATTGCGCGTAATGCCAGCACAGGCGCGTTGCTCACGAGCAAAAAGTTGACGCTTAAGTGTATTTATGTCAAGTGTGCTGTTAGCAACTCCCCCTGCCCACCCATCCAAAAAAAGAGCCCTCGCGAGAGTTTCTCCAAACTCTTCTGCGGTTATTTCACCTGTTGCGCACGGCACAGCGCTCTTTAAGCATTACGCAATACGCACGGGCCGAGAGGAGCCGCGGCGGAGCAGCAGGTGCCATGCGCCTTCAAACTTTCACGCGCTTCGCTGCTGTTTCCCACTCCTGTACGCGCACGCACGCAACAAAAACCCAGATAGTTCCGGTCCCCGGCTCTTGCTTCAACACCTGTGGTGAGCTCCTAACATGTCATTTAAATATTTATTCGCCAACTGAAAATGTCCACTCATACTGATACCGGCCGTTTTGTTCTACTTCCCATCGATAACTTTCTTCTCTGGTGGAACAATGACAGTCGAGATTTATTTTTCTTTGGTTCCTCCGTTTGATCAAAAGTCAGTTTGGAGTCTGAAAACAAGACGGCTAAGACTACAAATAATAATAATGATAATGCTACTAATAATAACTATATTACTTATCTCTATAGAAAGGTGATAAAAGCAGGTGGATGTGTGAATGTTTGCAGAGAGAAAAGCTACGCATTAATAAAGGAAGTAGTCTCGTCGGACATTTTAACGAGTGCGTCCAGCTGTGCGTTTCAAGAGCGTGACCCGGAAGTGAGAGGTCTCTGTCAGATAAGGGCCCCCCCACCCAAAAAAACACACACACACACACACACACACACACACATTCAGCGCCACAAGACGCTAGCACGGACCAGGTGGGGAGTAGGTGACGAATGGAGATGAAGGACGACTGTCTCTCTGTCACCTAATATTTAAAAAGAGAATAATTAACAGTCGCCATGTTTCCTCTACTCTATACTTCCTTCTTCCTGCCGTCTCGTGTCTGTCCTCCAGACAGCCGCGGGTGTCAGGGTTCACGCGCACCCTCTCCCCCCCGCCCCCTCCCCAAAGAGACAATTGAGTGCGGAACAAAAGCGCGAGACAGCGACCCATTTTGCTCCGCTTGTCGCCTCGCGCCGCGACACCCCGCGACCCTGACCTCCGGCTCGCGCCCGCAACATCCAAAACATTACATCGTGATGTTTCCACGTGGCGGCGGCGGGGACACGTAAGCTCTGACCTTCAGGCGGACAAACAGCCACCGATACACCTATTAGCATGGCCTGCTGTAAGGGCGGCTTCACCTCCCAGCAGCCTTTGGGAGGGGCCGTGAATCAAATAATATGACCGCGTGCTACAGGAAACAGCCACATGTATGACCTCCTGTTGTCCCTGATGGCTGGTTTTGTGTTGTTTTAAAAAATAAAAATAAATTATGAGAATGAAAGCCGTAGCCTTAACTAACTCTCTGCTCTCTTGGAACAGATTTCGCCTCATCCTTTTTTATTTAATTTTGTTTTTTTAAGAAAGAAAATGACAGTCCCAACAGATGAACCTGCATCGGAAGGCCTTGGTGGAGGATTATTCTGTGCATTTATTTCATAAACACAGGAAAGTTTGACATTTTCTGATTTGTTGCCAAGCTATACCAGGAGGGTGAGGAAGAGGAGGAAGACAATACAATCTGTATTATAAGAACTGAGATGAAGAGACTTATATTATAATAATAATAAAAGCCTATTTTAATTGAGCTTTACCTGATAAGTGCTGTCAATGTGAATGTGATACATTTCTTGACATGAGCAGCACAACAATTTGAACGATCTAAAACTGATATTATTATTTTAAAACATCCTGTCATTAATAATATTATATACACAATGTAAATGTCACGTTATATGAATGTGTTTCATTTATACATAACTTGCCTTTTTGAGGGGTAATATGTTGACTTATATTCACACTATATTAAATACTTGACCCCTATATTCCGATGTCTGAATAATAATTGCACATAACTTTATGTAGTTTCTTCATCTCCACATTGTTTTGCCTTCTCATCTCTCTCTCCAAAGAATTCGCCATAGTTTATGTATTAATCATCCCTTGTTTGTTTTTCAGCACCGTGCTAATTAATGTAATGAGTGTGAGCTGGGGGTGTGTGTGGGGTGTGTATGGGTGAGGGGGGGAGGGGAGATGGATCGGTGACCCGCGCTCTGACCGAGCGGAACCGGAAAGAATCGCATTGAAGCGCGAGACGGGCCAGAACTAAAGAGGCCGATGAGAACAATAAGTAAACACGTCAACACAGGAGGAGCTGCTCTCTCTCTCTCTCTCTCTCTCTCTCTCTCTCTCTCTCTCTCTCTCTCTCTCGGCCTCTGCGGGACATGGGGCATCACGGAGAGACCTGCAGGGAGGAGAGACGGCCCGAAAGGCCTCACCACGACGGGTGGAAGAGACACAATGTGCTGCCTGTGTGGTATGAATAACCGCATCTTCATCTTTAAAAGAAAAAAAAAAGTGTAATGTAAGAGATCTTGAAGAAATATCCAAAGCTGTTATTTGAGCAAAAATACTAGAAAAATACTTACAAGTAAAAGTCATATCTTCCTTATATCTGCATGTACTAATGATATAAAACAATGTAGGATCTCCCCTTTTTTTAATCATATTGTGTTGTATCAATCCTATTCTATTAGAGACAATGTATTATTGGAACAGTATTATTAATGTTGCATCAGCATTTGTTTCTGGTGCTGCTTCAAAGATTCTAATTCAGTTTAATCTCAATATTTCCTTTAGCAATAAGCTCATATGTTCTGTGTGCAAAACTATTTCGGCAAAAGGAGCAATAACTGTCAGACGAATAGAGTAAAAAGTTTAATATTTACTTCTGAATTTGCAAGCAGGGAATTTAGACACTCGGGTAAAAGTATGATACTCTTTAAATGGACTTATTTGAACTGGTAGTGTCTATCCTCATCTCTTTACATGTTAATTATGAGATTATACTTCGGCGCCGACCCCGTTGATATAGTTGGCAGCACTTTAGAAGGAAAAGATTTGTTTTGAATTATTAATATTATTATTATTTAAAAAAATCAGCTTAGCTTCAAATGAAGGAAGGACTATTTGCTTTTGCAATTCACCTCCATTTTTTTTGCTTTTTAAATCTCCCAAGATTCTCCAAATCTTTCTTTTTCTTCTTTGCTTTTTTGCTTTTATTTATTTAATTTAAATTCAGATTGTGAGCTTCTGAAGTTCACTACCATTGATTGAGTCTCCTTCAGAACCTGCTTTATATTCACAAAGTATTATATGTATAAGTATACAAATTATTTACTTTGTACACTTTAGAATAAACCTCCAACTTCCTCCCCTGTACCACCCGGAGGGCCCCACCCATCATTTGAATGTTCCCAACACTTTGGCTCATATTTTCTGGACACTAAGACAAAAACAACCATACGCTAATACACTTTGATGGCCACTCGTGTGTGTGTGTGTGTGTGTGTGTGTGTGTGTGTGCGTGCGCGCCAGGGCCGCAGTGCTGATTGAGCTTACCTCTATATCCCTGGGATTTAATTCAGAGTGGCACTTCACTGTGGTGACACAAGGCTCCTGATCTCGTGGACGCCGGCGCCCCGGATGTCGCTGTGACTATAGAAGACTTGGAGGAGGGGGGGGGGGGGCTTAAGGGCCGCAGGGGCGGCTTGAGAAATGGGGACGCATTATTTGTCCATGAAACATTATGTGACACAACATGACACCGGGGCCATTTGTATGTAAAAGGTAAACATTTCGGCGTGACGATGGGACAAGGCTCCTGTCAATGTGCTTTTTATTCTCTCAGCTAAGAGAGAGAGAGAGAGAGAGAGAGAGAGAGAGAGAGAGAGGTGGCATCGTGTGGCGACGTGTGTGTGCGTGTGTAACTTTGTGTGTGTAGAGCTTCTGTTCACAAATGTAATCCCCATAGACACAAGTCCCTTGGTCGGGTCTGAAAAGGTGTCGTCAGCTTGTTCTCTTGTTCCATTTCTTTTCTTGCTGACTGTTGATCACAGAGTGTCACTAAAAAGTGTTTCCTGGAGTGTGTGTGTGTGTGTGTGTGTGTGTGTGTGTGTGTGTGTGTGTGTGTGTGTGTGTGTTTGGGAGGGGGTCTCACCTGAACTGGCTGTTCATTTGAATTTGAAAAAGTGTGACCAGAAAAGTACGCACGGCATCCTGTTTTTTTTCCTTTCTTATTTCTATCGGGCTTTTCTTTACAGTGATGCTTCCCAACTGTTTGGGGCTCGTGGCCCCTCAAAAATGAAGCGCTGTCTGCTCGTGGCCCCTCGCTCACGGCTGGCCTCGGTGTGGAACCAGTGGGGAGCAGCTCAAGCTAAGAAGGATTCTTCCTCTCAAAGTGTTTGATTTGAAGTTGGGCAATACGATGATACTCTGTGAACCGTCAGGTGACATCAACTGTTTGGCTGTCGGGCCATCGTAGTGACTATTTAATGGAAATATTGGATTTTTATAGGATTTTTGCATCAACGTGATGACGTCCTTTAGACGTCAGAATAACCACACTTAACTTAAACTTATTTGTATCCCGAAAGATTTTCTAAATAGATTATTGCACAATATCAGAATATTAATTAATATTGTGCTACAAAATAACATTTTACATTTTTATCCAGACGTGCCACTCATGCGAAGCATTTGTAAAGGCCAGAATTATAATATGTCCCAAGGAAGAAAAATATATAATTGTTGTTGTGGATTTCGGACCATGTATTTGCTCCATACTGTGTTATCTAATAAAGTAAATACATAACTCTAGACATCCTACTCCTTATCCATCGTTGCGGTGTCAAATCTGCTACATGTGGCCTGTTGGGGCCGAGCAAACGTCATGTACTCTGAACAAGGGCCCGATAACAATTCATTGTTGCAAAACGACGGAGAAACCAAAGGAAAATTCAGTTCCCGAAGTTGCGACGAGCCGTCGTTTCCCCCTCCGGCTGTGATCCATCTCTTCCTGCCTGGGAGCTCTGCCGCTGATTAGCACATGCTCTACTTGGCATATTAACTCCAGAATCTCCTGAATCTCCCTAATACGCCACCGGTTTCATATCCTGCAGGGCTATTTGATGCCGTGATATCTATTAATTAATTAAAAGAAAATAAAACGATGCTGCTAATGCGACTGAAAGGATCAAACTCTGACTGTAGTGGTAGAACGGAGTGTGTGCGTGCGTGTGTGTGTGTGTGTGTGTGTGCGTGCGTGTGTGTGTGTGTGTGTGCTGCAGTGGAAGAGAATGCTGTACATGTGGTGGGTGTGAATGACTCCGGCACAGAGGGCCCCATATGGGTGATGCATGGGAGCCATTTTTGTTCAGAAGCGCTGATCCAGGGCGAGGTTTTTTTTTTGGAGGGAATTCCTCCTGCCTGGCTGCTTTGATACAGGCCGGCTGGCTGTATTTACATACATACAGAGGAAGACGATTCTTCTTCTTTTTTTTTCAGAACTGAAACAAGCCGATGCCACCAGTTACGGTTGGAGTCTGCATCCGAGCAGATGACTTTTCAGTCGCCTGATACAAGATTTCTTGGCCCGCAACTGACTTATTATTTAGTTTTTTTAACGATCTACTGAATAGTTTCTCAAGGAACCAATTGTTTGCTCCATAGTGTCAGCAAAGATCAAAAGAATGATAATAAAAATGCATGTTTAGTCTTCCCAAAGCCCGCGTGTCTTTAAATTCTTTGTTTTTTTTTGTCAGACCAACCTTCCAAAAGCCGAAAACATTTAGCTTACTATCAATAAATAATATTCATTTTCTGTTGCTCAACTAATAGAGGAGTCGTCTAATTGTTTCAGCTGGACCTATTTCCCCAAAAGACTGTACTGTGGTTTGGTCATTTCTAAAGAATTTTGTAAAGAAAAACAATGCGTCGTGCCGGATTATAGCTATATTAACAGCTTCTCCCAAATCCTCCTGCGGGCTTCATCAAAAAGGACTGAACCGAAGCAACAGCAGCGTTCAGAACACCGTTTTGGTCTTCAGACGGGTACATTTGTACACAAATGACCATCCGTTTGCAGAATATTGCCAATACACCAGCAGCAGCTGACGTAAATCCCCGTTTTTGATCAAGCGCTCCGTCGAAAAAAAGTGTTTGGCCACAAATGAGTGCAGGAGGCCCCCAACGGGACACATACAGGCGCCGTCAAACGAGAGCAATGACATGCTTCTTTTAACTCCTTCTCCTCAATAAAGATCATTGGCCAGGCAGAACCGTCCCTCCTGGAATGCGTGATTGGTAAATCAGGGGGACTTTAAACCCCCTAGTCCAGGACTCTCCGTCCATCCTCAACACGCCCCCGCGGCCTGGACGCTCGGAGATGAACCGCTGAACCAGATGCCTCCATTCAGTCAGGCATCCTCTACCTTTCTTTACAAAAAAATAATAATAATAGTAAACGCCGTGCGAATGCATGGAACCCAAAATCAGGCAGCCACATCACAATTTCTGCGAGGCACTGAGGCATCCCGAAACCGGCATCCAATTTGGTGAGATATGGGGAGCAGAGGAGGCAGAGGGCCCCCATGTGCGCTTCCCAAAAACAAAACAGATGCAGGATATTAAGTGTGTGTGTGTGTGTGTGTGTGTGTGTGTGTGTGTGTGTGTGTGTGTGTGTGTGTCAGACATATACAAGAGGTGATAGTGCTGAGACACGAGGTGCAGCCTAACCTTTTCGGAGGGAGACAATCCAACTCTGTGATGGCCTTTTCCTGTGTTGACACGCATGGAGAACCCTCTGGAATCAGATGGCATTCACCCTCTGATTCCCTATCATATACGCCATTCGCTCGTCGCCATGATGCCGCCTATATAGTCATATATATAGAGTTCACAATTACTCTCATGATACGGAGGAGGGGGAAAAAAAAGGTGGATGTTAGTGTTCGCGAAGGCCAATGTAGCATAATTCTGCAGCGTTCTGCGCGTCATAAATATGACTGATGGCGATAGCCAGTCTGTAGAATTACATTTACATATAGATTTGCATTCCCATCAACATGTAATAATGGCATCGGGCCCGCAGGTCCAATGTCAGTTGCTCATACATGCGTGCGTGCACGTGCCCACGTTCTGACATTTCATAGCTAATATTTGTGCCTCATTGACGTAAAGGAGGAAAACGTCCCACATCCATCAGAATGACAATGGTCTATAGAGTAAAACACAGTAGGGCCCTGCTGGGTCTTTTGTTTGCAGAATGAGATACGATGGCTCTGAAGTAAAGCAGCTGCAGTTCACAATTCCACATCAACTTCAGTAATGACATTTCATAATCGGAGTTCGTGTTTCACAATAAAGTAGTTTAAGGGTATTCTCCGTGCAGCCGTAAGGTTTTGCATAACAGCAAAGTTCAACCATTCAGATCCCCTGTTTGTTTGTTTGCAGGTGTGTTGGTGCATTTTATGGTGGCGGTACACAAGGCTGACAGGAAATGTGAAACGACAGTGACGGAATTGTAGTCGTAATACATTTGCATTTTAGAAAATCAAATTCAACCCGATGATGCCACATCCTCTGCTCTAAACAAATAGGCCCAAATTAAATTATTATCCTGATTTTGGTCATTTTATGGGGAAATATTTTTAGTTTGGTAATCCAATGCACCTTTGAAATAGCTCAATATCACAGCACAATGATTTGCTCTTTTTATATCAGGATGTATAGCCATATTGTAGCATCACAATCTTGATAGGAGACAACCCAGATGTACAAGTGCATACACTGTCAGTCCTTGTATGACCCTGGAAAATACAATATTTTAAAAAAGAGTAGCTTAGTTTTTCTGATTTGAGTACAACTGACAACATCTAAGTTTTTTCTTTTCTGACTACTTTTTATTAACTTTTTATTAGTCTTCATACCACTCAGACTAGACGGGCATGTGTTTGTACAACAGACTGACATAACGGAAATAACAACAAAGATTACACTAACAATTTAACATTTTTTTGGCCAAAAAAAACACAAAACAGACTATATATATATATATATATATATATATATATATATATATATATATATATATATATATATATATATATATATATATATATAACTGTTTCTGGTGCCTCTGCTGGGATGAGGTTTGGACATTTCAGTGGTTCCTTTAATAAACTCGTGTCCTCGGTGTTTCTAAAAAAACATTTTCAAGCGTTGGAGCTTTTATTTTCCTGAACGACAGAAGCATCTCCAACCCAGCTGTCCGAACTCCAACCTAACAATCCATCTTTACGTTTCTTTCTTACGCTTTCTGGTCGCCACCGATTGCCATGGCAGTCTCCAGCAGTACGGAGTGAAACGTTACGGTCGGCCAACATATTTTTCCTCGGACAAACCCGGAAGTTGTTAGTCTGTTTCCCTCTGACTGGAAGCTCGGCTCCGACTCTTGTTACCCGTCCGTTTTGTTGGATAAAGGTGAGCTCGTGGTGGCCGACATTACATGCGAGACACATAAAGCGGTGCCCTCGAATAGGAGGACGTTATTTCCACGCATTTCTTTTCTTTCATGCGCGCTCGAGATTGAAAAGCTTCCTTGTTTACATCCGAACCGGCTGCTCTGCTGTCTAACACGTGCACATACAGGAGGGACACATGCTAGCTTGAACTGTCGGACATGTGGATGTGTCGAGAAATGGTCCCTCCTCAGCGACAGTTATTTTTTTGGAGGCCCTTTGTGTTTTTGGGGTTGTAAAGTTAAACGTTAGGTCGTCACTTAGCGGTTGCTACCGAGAGAGCTAACATGCGCTTCAGTCTACCTGCTAGCTCGTTAGCATGTGGTTAGCTGGCCGGGGCTAACGCCGTGCTAGCTGCAGGTCAGAGTGCAGTATCGTTCATCCAACTGAGAGCTCTGCTGTCGTTGTAGTTTTATTAGTCCAGAGCTGTGTTCTGGAGACATCATTCTGTCACTTTACACAGTGTGTGTGTGTGTGTGTTCCCCAAAACAACAAAACTCCATTGCAACTAACATCATCAAATCAGTGAATTTATAAATAAATTTCTCACTGTCGACTATCTATCGTTTCCACACGCACACGACTAAACGCAGACATGTCCAACTGGCTACCGAGTTGTACAAGTAGTTACTAAGTTCCATTGTAAAAAAAAATACATATACATAAGTCCCAATAAAATGATTCAAATTGATATTACATTACATATTGTTATTGACAACAATATGTACCTATTAAGCAATATGCCCCCTATTATATTGTTTATAATATTATTAATGCAGTTGTTCAAGCTGGAACTTGTTTCCGCTGCATTATTTACTTTTAGGTAGTTGCATCTATTACAGTGCAGCGTATTTTAATACATGATAATAGAATAAGTTTTGATCTGCAAAGTAAAAAGTGCAAATTCTCCCTCTAAAATATTGTGGAATAGAAGTAATGGGCAGCATGCTTCGGTTGATGCTGGGCAGAGTTATGATGTGGATTTTATTCCACAGCAGACACTTGGTCCCATTACATATCTCTCCTACAAATATACGCTTCATCTCCCATTCACTTCTATTAAAACCTGACGGACGGATTCAAGCACACGTTGCTCTGTGTTCAATGCGATAACTCATCTTTGACCGAGCAGATGTGCTTTGTTGGTCAATAGTTCGGTGCTCAGGTTCTCTGAGGGGAAGGTGGGAGTTGTTCCACCTTAACAGATGCACTAACAGGGAGAGTCAGGGGGGATGTCAACACACAAGGCCACATGTACCCTTACAGTCCTGTGCCGAGCTTTAACAAGGGCAGAATAAGTGAACACACCTGTGCCCCGGGACCCCGGCTGCGCTGGGGGGCTTTTCTGTTCCGCCACTGTAAAACACAGTCTGTCATTTGTCGGCTCCAGGTCTCCGTGCGACAAACTTCGAGACTGTCGCTCTCCCTCGGCAGCCGGTAAGACCCTTCTTCTTTCTGTCCCTTTAATCCCCGGCGGCCGGCTTGTGACCGCGTAGCGTGGCCTTTCTGCGGTGTGTGCGGTCTGGGAGCCAATCATCTCCAGCCATCATGGCACAGACACGCAGGACTGGACAGAGCAATGGGCCGGTGCCCCCTTTCTCTCTTTTTCTCTTTCTCTTTCTCTCTCTCTCTCTCTCTCTCTCTCTCTCTCTCTCTCTCTCTCTCTCTCCCTCTCTCTCTCTGTGTGAGTGTGAGAGAGTGAGTGAAGGAGTTGGACAGACAGATTGGTTAAATTAGCAACAAAGTGTGTGTTTTTAAAGCGTGTAGAAAGAAGATGATTTCACCGTTCCTAACATTCAAAGTTGGGCCCTGCTTATGTATTGTTAAAGTGTTTTTGTTGTTGATCGCATCGCCTCCCAGGTAATAAACCTGAATCCAAGCTGTTTCTTACCACCAACGCTGTGATGAAAAGGTAAAAAAAAAAAAAGAAAATCAAAATTTAGGAGTGCAGCTGATCCATGCTCTCTCTCAGCTTTGTTAACAAGCCCCAATGGATTTCCAAACAAGACCAAAGTCTGTGCCCTCCCTGTGATTGACGGCGGCCTGTGTTCCCTTATTCCTCAGTGCTGTAGAAATACATATAATAATGATGTCACTTTGTTTGCATCAGATGCACAGTTAAGAGCAGAAAAGATGAACTCCCAATTTTGGGAATAACGTACCAATTGGTTATCCTGAATTGATATTGGTGGATTGGCCATCAGCCAGATAGTTGTCAAATGCATTGCGAGAGCAGGGAATAAAAGATTTGTTTGAACGAAATCACCCGTCTACTTGAATTATAATTAAATAGAAAAAGATAATTAGTTACAGCCTTGAATGTTTAATATGTTGGGTACAGGTTGGCTTGACAATAGCATTAGGTTGGAATGGACTAGTTTCAGTGTCAAGAAATTGTAGCTTTGACAGCATTTTTTGGTGCAAAAGAATCTTCCGATGTAATATAATTATATATAATACATGGATATTTAAGTGTTGCATAGTATAATATTTGCAATCTAAGCGGATGTTACGTGGAGTCTTGACATCTGAGTACAGACTTTACTCATTTGGTACGAATGTGCTGGATGAAACCCAGTTGTTCGTGTGGATTTCTAAATCACATGAGGTCTCCTGGTAATTAGCAATTAGTCCTCTGCTAAAATGACTGTGGACAATATTGTAGCGCATATGCTATTATTGTTATGTGATTTTGGATCGCAGTTGCGATGACGTACAATAACTCCTTCTGGTCTCGTGTGTTTTTCTCCCCGCAGTCTGCCTCACCTCCATCTCCTCCAGGGCGTGAGCGTCGGCAAGGTGTCTGCATGCGTGTGCGGCGCGAGCACGCTTCGGGGTGATGTACTGCGCGTACCAGGATCGGAGGGACTTGGAGGACGATCTCTACCTCGAGGATGAAGGGGACTCCGATGCGTCGGAGGCCAACAGCGAGCTGGAGTTTCACCTCTACAGCCAGCTCCACTACTCCTCTAACGCCGCGGCGCTGGAGGAGCAGGAGGACGGAGGGGAGGTGGCGCCGCCGCCGAAGGGCCGGGACAGCCAGCAGCCTGAGGGGCCCGAGGAGACCGCGAATGTCGACGGAGAGCGGGAACATACTGGAGAAAGTAGGTCTCCGTCACCCGATGTGAACAACTTACTGCAGCTCCTGCGGAAAAAGAAAAAGAAGGAGGAGGAGAAAAAAACCCGAGAGAAACTCAATAAACAGAAGACGGTAAACCCGAAAGGTACGAGGTCGTTTTCGTCATTTATTGAGGAGGTCATCGTGATTGACTCCAGCCCGGACGTCATCTCCATCTCCGAGGATGACACTGGCGACGACGAAGGGGTCTGCACCTTAAAGGGCCGATGCTTACCGCGACAGCAGACTTCCACCCCGGCCCAACAGGTAGAGCGCTAAGATTGAGATTGTGTGTGTGTTTGCTTGTGTAGAGGAAAGAGATTTAGCATCAAGGCTACCGCTAGCAGCCTGGCTACTGTCCACAGTGAAAGCGGGCGGGGCTTGTAGGGGGACCTCTCCAGACGCCGATTGTGTCATTATTCTTTAGCTGTTACATTGTGCAATCATTTACTTCACCCTCTAATCTTGGTGGCAGATCTACCACTCAGCACCCCCAAAAGCAATCCCTGATTTTCGCTCAGCCAGCTGTTGAGCTTGCCGTTGACAATGGCAACATAGCTAGCCAGTGAGCTATCATTAGATTTGAGAATCCTGTAAAAGAAATCTGAAATGTTACATTTGCAATGAAAAGGTATTTACCCATTCCGGATTATATATGTATTTCTATTTGATGCTCCAGATATTTATTCTATTGTTTAAGTGTTTGTCACACTTTGAACCAAATTGAGCATGAGTAAAAAACAACCTGGGGTAAACACAAAATACAGATCGTGCCAGAACAGAACCTGGCCGTGTCTGCGTATGTGTGACTTCAGTGTAACTGGCCTGATCGGAAAATCGCCTGATTTCATGTTCTTAAAATTCTTGTTGGGGCGGTTGATAAATGTTTAGGATTGTGCCCACATGCTTTCCACACCTCACTGAAATCCCAACGCAATGTCTTGCTGATCGGATCTGAACACCGCTTTAATAGAACCTTTCCAACGCAGTGAAGACGGCTAAGAGGTCTCAACAAGCAGCACAGTATGTAGGGTTACAAAGCCACGTCTAAGGCTGGGGTTGTTGACAACCACTAGTAACCACAAGAAACAGAAACACTTGTCTCACATTTACAGAAGACAAAAACGTTGATGTCCCTTAAGCCCTTTAGGATAATGTTCTGCGGACTGACGAGTCAGGGCCCGTCGGTTGCTAAGCTAACGCAGCATTCCTCGCTAAATACATGGTACCAAACAGTCAAACGTGGCGGTGGGAATAATGATGATGCAGAGGGGGCTCTGCTGCCTCAGGACCGGGATGACTCGCGGGATAGTACCAGGAAATTCTGAGGGAGGACGTCCGGTTGTCGGTCTGTGATCTAAAGATGCAGCAAGTTCACCTCCGAACTCAAAGAGACAAAGTTATGGTATGGAGCGGCATCGTCAAAATCCTTTTATTCCTCTCATTTTAAGGGGGGAATTACACCACATAGGCGTTGGATTAGATTTTCCCTTTCAATAAATGAAATAGAAACGGGAAACTGTATTGTCAGTTTACTCTGGTTGTCTTCAATTCAATTTGATTTTGGAGATCTGAAAGAATGAAGTGTGACAAATAGAAGAAATCCGGCAATTTCATTTTACGCCGCCGTATGATGTGCTGGTCGTGAAAGCTGGCTTTTCTAAAAGGGAACCGCAAACTAACTAACATGCTAACAATGTGCTCTTTGGACACGGACGTAACGCAGAGTAAGATTCCAACTTTTCCGTAAAATTGCGGAAAAGTCCATATCATTAAGTGCCATGTTGGCTTCATGGTCTTTTATAAAACAAGTTTAAAGTGTTATTTTGTGTCTGACCTGCCGTTTCCCCTCACGGGCCACTTTGTGTTTCCTTTTATTAAATTCACAGGATGCTTTTTATTTTTCATTTTTTGTCGAGCTGCCGTCGAGTGGCCAGTTTCATGCAGCTGATTGTCTGCTGCTGAGCCGCGGCGCTCAGTGAAGCGTGTAGCAACGCTAGTGAATGACTCGCCGCTGTGGCGGAGCGTTGCCCAAAAGTTTTGACTCTGGCGGGAATTTTTTGCGATGACGTTTGTAAACAAAGGCCTAAATTATTTCACACGGAAAGGAAGTGGACAGAACTGCAGTGTTTTTCTCAATTTTATCTATTTTTCTTTCACTTTTAACTCCCGGTGATCCGTTCAGTGAAGCATAAAGTCGCATGTGAATGCGTGGTATTAACGTCTGTACTGTGGTTGTTGGTCATCTAGGGAAGCAAGAAATGGAATCTCAGTGAGCTGGTGACGGTGGACTCAAGCACCTCGGAGTCGTCAGACTCATCAGACTCATCAGACTCATCAGAGTCGTCCGACTCGGAGGTTCTGGAGAACTGGATGATGCTGGGTCCAGGGAGGCAGGACGGAGACCAGAGCATCTCGCTTAACCTGAAGGGAGCATCCGACAGCAACGAAGGTGCGTTTTTCTTTGTTTTCGCGTACACTCCAACTGTGCGGGGAACGGCGGCGGCGGGGTCCTTCTTAGTCCGGTACAGCGCCCCAGTCCGAACACACAGCCCCGCCTGCAGGGCATTGATAAGAGGCCACACTGCGAGCGCACGGCACGCGGTTTCGCACATATACGCTCGCCTCGCTCGCGGCTCCGCGAGCGCTCAGCATTCCCGGCGGCGTCTCGATATGTGTCGATATGTGCGAATATTTGTGTTTCCATCAAAAATATTCCACTCTCTAATCAGCATGCGCGGGTGTACATACACGCGCGCATACCAGCAGTTGTGGCGCTAATGCCAAAAACAAACAAACGGAGAGACAAACAACGCAGGGAGGGGAGGTCGGGAGAGATGGTCGGGAGAGATGGGAGTAATCAAAAAATGAATAAAAATGTTCCCCGCAAATCTCTTCAGATCTACGCATTATCTTAACCTGCAGCCTCAGCAACCTCTCCAGCCCCCTTCTCCTTTCCTCTCCCCACATCCCCTCCCTTCTCCCTCCTACCTAACTCTCTCCCATCTCATTCTTTTATTCTATTTTCTCACTATTGTGCTCCCTCCTCTTTCTGTGTCTCTCTCACCGTTCCTTCCTCATTTGAATTTCCCTGGGCTGATGTTTCTGCAAGAGTGCTCACTGCCTCCTCTACACACAACTGGGCTAAAGGAGGGGGTCTGGTGCTGGTGGGAAGGCTTGAGGGTTTTGGCCTGGGTTTTTTTTTGGGAGGAAAGGAGGATTTTAGGTCTCTGTTTCTCTCTCTCTCTCTCTCTCTCTCTCTCTCTCTCTCTCTCTCTCTCTCTCTCTCTCTCTCTCGTCTGGCTTCTCTCTGTGATCTTTGGAGCTTGACCTCATGTCGGCACATGGGGGGTCATGGTTGTGGCGTGGAATGGGTCTTAAAGTGGGAGGATGGGGGGGAGGGTCCCCCCACACCATCCCCCCCAAAAAAGGAAGGGGGTGAAAAAAAGAATTGAAGGCAAAGAAATTTCAGGGACGAGCCTCAATAGTCTTGAGCTGCGAGATAATTTGATTCTACACAGTAATTCGTAACAGTGGTTGCGTATGTGCGAGCAAATATGTTTTTATATTGTCATGAATTTCATGAAAAGACAAAAAAAACTAAGAGAAAAAATGAATGGATCCTGATACACCGTCTTCCCCGGTGCAGCTGAGTTCTGCTTTAAGGTTTAAAACCACAACAATGAGCTCCACTGGCTGACATCTTAATAAATTACAATCAACATCAACACTGCAGTTTGTTTTCAGTGAGTCCTGCTGCCGTGAACACACACTAGTGCATCACATGTGTGTGAATCCACAGCTGAAAGTAGTTCCCAACAAATACACCATTTACTCCTGTTACTCCAGTGCCCAGCTGTTTAGAAAGCTCTTTTTAAAGACTTGTCAGGAAGTCAGACTGCATTGAGAGACAAGCTAACACATTGTTGATCATAATAATATAAAATATGCCAGCTAGTGTCTCTATGAAATAGAACATTAACTGTTAACCACAAGATCAGAGGAGATATTTTAAATGATCAAGTTGTTGATCAAGTTGTCCCTTTTCTCGCCGACCACCGCGGCACTATATGTAGTAAATAATGTTTGGTAGTCCACAGCGAGAGACAAATCCTTTCTTGATCCTGTTTAAATTACACGCATGATGTTTGTCAAAGTAAAAGATAGTTTTGCTTGAAAAGAAATTTGCCAAACTGTGAAGATGCGTCACGAGAACGATGACGCAGCCAAAAAGTCTCGTAAGTTCCATTTCTACCTGTAGCGTAGCGTAGCGTAGCGTAGCGTAGCGTAGCGTAGCGTAGCTTGGCTAACTGGCTAGCTAGTCACTGATCGGCTTCACATAAAACTCAACATTACCGCGACAAAAACCGCAACCATTATGACTTGCAAAAAGATCTTCTCAAGAATTCTTGGCGCGTTTTAAACGGGATGTAAAAATTATTTGTCTCTCTTTTGACTGCTTTGCATATTTTTATATTTCAAAATAAGGTGAAGGGAAACCAGAAAGGGGCGGGAATTTAACACTCTTCTTCCTTAATCAGGAAACACCTGCCAACCTTGTTTGTTCTGTTTGTATACTCAAAACAGTGTGCATACTAAATGTTCTTAGTTTAGATTTTTAATGAAGGACAGAACTGAAGCGCGACACGAGGTTGATAAATAAACTCTATTTAATCTTTGCCAGAAATTTGTCGTAAATTAGTTGATTGACATGAAAGTTAATCGGCACCTGTCTTTGAAAGTTAAAAGATACTTTGATGTACATTTCAAGCATTTCCTGCTTCTCGCCCCTCAAATGTGATCTTTTATATCACCGTAAACTTTCACTTTGGGAGAATAAAGAGGGACATAATTTACAATGTTATAGATAAAAATGTATATCCATCAATTCACCGGGAAAATAATCTTCAATTTAATCTATGAAAATAATTGTTTGTAGCTGTAGCGGCGTTCCAAAAATAGTAAAAAGTATATTGATTTAATCCGTACTTCATCCAAAAAATAGCAAAGTAAGAAAATGAGTATATAGTAGATACTGTATACAATGAATAGGGCATGTTATATTGAAATGAGATACGGGTTTGATTATTCCTCCTGTCTGCTGCTGGAGGTGAAATTATGCTCATTTTCTTCGTCTGGGAATTTGTTTCACATGCCCTTTTTATTTCACTCAGAAATGCAGAGAAAAGGCCAATCTCAGGTTGAATTCTCACGACTGCACTAACCGCCGGATTCATAACCAAATAAATAAAAAAAGATTGATTTCTCTTTTGATACGCCGCGTTGTGTGCTGACTCTTGTCACCGGGAGCCTCGCTTGTTGTTGTTGTTGTTGTTCTCTCTCCCACATTGGTGTGTGAGTAACAGGTTTGCACAGCAGTGACTAACAGTATTTGTACGCCTAAACCCTCGTCTCAGCATCCCCATCAAATCACATTCACTACACTTAGCCTCCCCCGCTCGCCCCGCAGAAATTGAATCCTTTCTTTCTCTCCTTCTCGTTCCGTCTTTCTCCCGCGTGGTGTCACTTGTTCACATACTTTTACGATCATCTTTTCTTTTTTTATTTCACTCATCACTGTTCTTTTTTTTTCTTGAAAAATCAAAGAGACACCGATGGACACACCGATGGACACACACACACAGGCGGAGTAGCTATCTGTCACCTGGCCGTACAGGGGGAGCTGTCGGTGGGTGGATCTGTGGGGACGCTGGATAAGATGGGGGAGGGGGGGGAAGAAAAGATAGTAGAGGAAAAAAAAGTGTGTGTGGGGGTGGATGAGCGAAGGGCCGTCCGGCGGCCACGCAGCAGCAACCAGACGGAACAAGAAAGAGGGGAGAAGGGAAAAAAGAATGGCTTCCCAAAAGAAAAAAAATCCAGCTCAGTGCCTCTCCCACCCGGAGAGGCGTGCGTGCACATGCACCGTGAATGAATCCGGCGTGTAGGCGGGGTGTGCTGGAGCTAAACTTGAATCGTAAGTGGTTAAACTTCACTCAGTGGTCACACTTTTTTTTTTTCTCTCTCTCTCTCTCTCTGTTGCTCCCCCCAGTTCTCTTTTTTTTTTTTTGTCCCCTTGGTCTTGGTCAGTGCACACCAAACTTTGTTTGAGGCTTAGAGAGTCGGCTTCTGGCTCGCTATCGGGGTGGCCGATCACATCAGAGTGAGTGAGAGAGTGTGTATGTTTGTGTGTGTGTGTGTGTGTGTCACTAAAAGTCTTGGTGAATTAGAGAGAAAGGTGTGTGTTTGTACCCAAAGGTTAACTCTCTATCTCCCAGAGGAGGAAGGTAAGCTCTCCCTCTCCTGCAGCATCGTTTTCTCTCCACTGTGTTGTCGCTTCCAGTTTTGTCATGCTGCTCAGATTGATTTTATCGTCTAACATTGGAGTGTTAAAACAGTAGCACTCTATATCGTCTGATGTGTGTGTGTGTGTGTGTGTGTGTGTGTGTGTGTGAATAAGTGATGCTGCTTTGGGCCAGAATCTTGTTCCTGTAATCTGAGTCCCCGAGCTGGCTTTTTGTATATTTTAAAGTCTCATCTTTTCCTTTCGTAGATTTATTTTTGGTCTTTTTGATCTGAATTAAATATTACAGGTGGAAATGGATAGAGGCCATAGGACGGAGAGAGAGAGAGAAACAGAAAGGGAGAGAGAGGGAGGACAAGCAGCCAATGCAGGTTCACGGGTCGGATTTGAACCTGGGCCGCTACGGTAAAGACGCCGTAGTTCGTGTGGCGCCCGCTCTGCCAGGTGACGTACCTGCCTGGTGTCACCTTAACTCACACGTCGCCGTAGAGTACGCGGGAAATCTGGATTTAGTTGGCTTTCTCTGTGTGTTTTGTGGCTGTGGGCATTGGGATTGTGAAATTAGATTACAATGGCATGTTGGGTACCGCACCAGTTGTGTGTGTGTGTGGGTGTGTGTGTGTGGGTGTGTGTGTGTGTGTGTGTGTGGGTGGGTGGGCGGGCGCTGCAGAAGGGAAGCATGGATAGGATCAGCTCTTATCTTGGCTGCCCAGTGCCACACGAGGTGTAACGCCACACCCACACTACCACACAGTGTGTTTGAACAGACACACACACACACACACACACCATGAAATTGCTGTGCCATAGTTTGACTTGTATTATCCAGTTTTGACAGAGGATATGCAAATCGGATGAGACTACTGTGCGGGCCTGATATTAGTGCGACGCGAAATAAATCGTGGGAAATTCAGTTTGAAATTTGATTTGAAGAATCATTTGGATTCCATCGCTAGCTGAAACATAAAGACGACTGCAATCTGCGGCTTCCATCTGCAACATGAAATAAATCCCTTCAGTCGGCGGTCACGTCGGCCGTTGTGTCCTCTTGCGAGGAGCGCCTCTCTGGTGCCGACGCCTTCGATTCGTCAAAAATAAATGTCCTCGTGTGGCCTCCGCGCCGCAGTTTGCACATTGAACGGACCACAGCAACATTGTTGCTCTGGTGCGACGCAAGCGCTTCGTGCTGCTTATTTTTCACAGCGATGCGTTTTGTGCGCCGTGGCTCTCGGACCGTTTCCCCCCCGAACAAACCTTCATGCCTCTCAAGAACTATTCCACTGTGCACAACCGCGAAGGAAGTTTCAGATCCACCGTCGGATCAATTATTAGTTTAATCCCCGCTCTGCCTTTTGACACTTTCTCTCCTCCCTACCCCCCTTCTTATAGTTTTCCCCTTTTTTAAAATGAATTGTTGTCCACGGCAGGAAGGAGGCAGTGGACTTTTTTTTTTTTTTTAAGATCGAAATCTGAAAGAATGTGAAGCAGCACTTGAGTGTGCAGCCGAAAAAATTCCGCGTGGACGCACGGACACACGGCTCAGCGTCAGACAGACGGAGGGAGGGAGAGAGAGGGTGAGGGAGAAAAAGAGATGAGAGCGGGTAAGTTAAAGTGGATGAGACAGGCCTTGAAAAGGATCGGCCACGGTGTTGCCGTCGGTCAGGGTCAGGTTCGTCTCCGGGGCCGAGACACCAGAGCGGCTCTGACGCGGCTGCATCTCTGTCACGTGCAGGTTTCCTCACACACCCCCCCCTCTCCCCTTTTGACCCGCCAGAGCTCCGTTACGAGAATAAAAATGTAAAAAAAAAACCCCGCAAATCTGGTTTCAAGACCAATGAAACGAGCCGTTTTATATCGCGAGCCGTTTCACATTTGGACAGTTTTTTATATATTTTTTTTAAGCTTGACGTCGATGCCGTTTGAGTCACAGATTTGAGGATGAAATGAATTTATGTGTGTGTTGGATTGCTATTAGATTTAGCTGAACGGTTCTGAGCAAATGTGAAAGTCAGCCATGGAAAAAAAGTCTATTTTATAATTGAAGTAATGCGACTTTAACCTTTCGCTTTCTACCTTGACTGGAGTTTTTTTTTTTTACTTTTTTTTTTTTACTTTTTTTTTTTAATACGACATTTATCTGCATCTGGATGAGATGGGCCATCCTGTCTGAAAGTGGCCTTTGTCAAAATAATCTATGGAAATGTATCTATTTCTTTCTTTCTTGGAACCGACGAAAAAAAAAAAAACACCCACATACATCTGCGGTCGTGACTGCAGGTGCTCATTTGTATTAACACGGCTGTTTGTTCATCAAGGGGCTGCATTCAAATATCATCTAGGAGAAAACACTTTCGGCTAAACTTGCACACACACACACACACACACACACACACACACTCGGCAGTCAGGGCGTCTGGAAACCAAGCCTTTTTCTCTTGATGGATGGCTTTTATATTTAAAAAATTAAATTTGTATTAGTGACGATGACAATGATCATATTCTTCGTCGTTTAGATGTGAGAACATTTCAGAGTGAAAGTGAAGGTGTTGGAGTGTGAAGGTGTGCGCATCTAAAGACAAAAGCGTGTGTGTGTGCGTGTGTGTGTGTGTGTGTGTGTGTGTGTGTGTGTGTGTGCCGGTGTCAGCCTCACCACGCCTGAGGTGAGCCCAATAACCGTGCCCCGGACCACTGGAACCAGGTTTCACCGTCTTTAGTTCCGAATAGAGAAAGAATGTGACACAAAATGCAATAGCGAGTTAGAAAGTTCGCTGCATTATGTCGGGAACGAACGTGATGCGATTTTATTTTTTTAGCACAAAAAAAAAACCCACACACAAAAACCACACACACACACACACACACACACACACAAAGCCAGGTTTTCAGTAACCGTAGCCTGGAGGAAGGGGTAATAAACTACTGTAGTGTGGGGGTTGCATAGGGAATCCCTGTCTTCTTTAACCTTTATTTAACCAGCACATCCCAGAGAGAGCTAAGAAGATCTGCAGCCCCGAAGCTACAGGATGAGAGATCTAGACACACACACACACACACACGCCCGTACACATGGTTAAATACAAACTTCTCAGCCCTTAAACCCTCAGTTTATGTTGTGGCGGGCAGCGTGGCCTGGGGCTATGGCGGTATTTTCAATGTCATATCGTCCCGTCTGGCCTGATTTACAGGTCTGTCCCCGTCTTGTTCCTCTCTCTTGTGCATTTTCCCCGCCCGCCCTTTTTAAAAAAAAAAAAAAAAAAGAAGACCCGAGGAGAAGTACGAGAGGGGAGAGAGAGAGAGAGAAAAAAATGTCAATTACAATTACCAATAATAATCATTATAATTAAGCAATCACTTAATAGGAAATGAAATTATTGTGGGGGGGCGGCGGGACGGCGGGAGGTCCCGCGGGACTGTATTAATTTCTGTTCTTTTATTTGGCCGGAGAACTTTGCTCTTATTGTCTCTCCTTGTTTTTTTTCTTCTTCTTCTGGGTCTGGGAGGGGTCGCCGAGAGGGCTTTATTAACTGGTAGCCTAGGGTGGGGATATTTTTTAGGTGGGGGGATGGGGAGGGCAGGGTTTGGAGGGATATGTATTAATATTAATACGCTTTTTTAGGGTGGGGGTGTAAGGCAATGGTGCAAAGGCAGTCATGGACCGGAGGGGGGGGGGGGGGGGGGGGGGAGGATTGTGGGTCTGTCGGCTGTTTTTAAGAACCACAAGTTCAGTTTAACAGTCAACAGGATCAGAGGGAGAACACACACATTCAGGGTTAGCGTGCTCGCGCCGGTATGCAAAAAGGGGGTTCCTAATAATAGCCGGGCGATGTTTTTCACATGGTCCCAGAGGGTGGTGTGTGTGTGTGTGTGTGTGTGTGTGTGTGTGTGTGTGTGAGAGAGAGAGTGTTAGAGTGTGTGAGAGAGAGATTGGCAGTGTACCACCACACGCACACTGCCGGGAGCCTCTGGAGAGTAAAACTGCTAAACAGGCTTGTGTGTGTGTGTGTGTGTGTGTGTGTGTGTGTGTTGTGCATGGCCATTCCAGGGCTTCTCCCCACGTCTCTTAATTAAGGCTCTCGTCAGACAGAGACCAGCTGGGTCTGGTCTGGCCTCGCTGGCACTCGCCATATTTCAGTCAATCTCGCCCTACCCTTCCTTATCCTTCTCTCTCTCACTTCCACCCCTTCCTCGTCCTCATCTCTCCTCTTTGTCCCCCCTTGATCCCCTACTAATTTCTTTTTTTCAGCCACGCGTCATTCCATCGCTGCCGGTACTTTGCGGTGCGTTTGCTTAACTGCTTGACCTTTCCATCACACCTGCCTTCAATAAAGCACTAATTAGGAGTCCCATTAGGAGTCCCATTAGGGTCGGCGAGCTCGCCAGTTAATGGGCCTCTTAAACGCCCGGGATGTAGACGTACGCTGGAACGCGGCTAAAGACTGGCAAACGGCAACTCCTCACAGATGACGGGGGGTTTTCATCTCTGAGGGACGGCTACAAAGGCCTACACCTTGAAAAGATAGTTTATAAAAAAACAACAGATCTCTCGCTAGATGAATTGGTCTCTACCTGAAATCGGACGTCCGCGTGCCGCCACGCTCGCTCTCCCTGAGCCACGACTCTTCTGAAAAAGCGCAGCCGCACGCGTGGCCGGACATAGCCTGCGGTCGGCCCAAATTTATATTTCAGGAGAGAAAAAAAAAGAAAAGAGCGCGCAGTCACCGGCGCCGGCTCGCTCATAGGGCGGAGGTAGGGTGGTGCGCAATTTTCGACATCAGGGTGCGTCCGTGCCCGCGCTCTACCTTTCTACCCCCTATCCTTCAATTCTGCTCCCTCCATCCATCCATCCATCCATCCCATCTCTTTACTCCTCCATCCTCACCAAGCGCCGGTTACGTGGCTGTTGCTATGCCGGGGGCTCGCAGGGTCAGCACTCGCGCTTCAGGCTTTCCTTTGCTAATCCAGCCGGGATCGGTTTGAGGCTGGCGGCGGAGGAAGGGGGGGGTGGGGGCGTACAGAAAACACTCATTTTGCGTGTTCAGACTCTCTGAATGGGATCGGATGTGTGGGGTAAACTCTCTCTGTCGTTAGTACGACTGGTTGTCCCAAGCTTTCAAAAAATTATGTGTCTGCAAGTGGCGTTTAAGTGCGTGCATGCAGCGAGGCCGTCTCTTCATCCGCTCGGGATTATGGTTAAACGCAACGCTGAGATTCCGGCAGTCGCTGTTTTTTTGAGAGCAAATTAATTATTGAGGATAAAATCGGAGCAGCGGAGATAGTTACCAACTCATTTGGGGAGTTTAGTTATTGATATTTTCGCCGCAGGCAACAAGCAAGAGTTCATCGCAGCGTCAACGTGAGCCTTGTTCTGTGTGTCTGCAGGGAGCGAATCTTTTTTAAAGGGGTTTTGGTCAGGATCCTTCAACATAGAAAGCTTTTGGGTTGTATGCAGCCTTTACAGACTGATTTAGCTTCTTTTATCATGTGGCTCGGGCTCTTCTGCTGCTCCTGCTCTCCCTCTTAGACACTTCATTTACAAACATCTTTCCAACTACGTTGAACACGATTTAAAAAAAGAAGAAAAAAGCGATTGGACCAGAATTGCAGCGCACGGAGCAAATTTGTAATTAAATTGAATCCATAGTTGAAATCACACCATTTGATCGAAGGCGGGTTTCTAAATCTCTCCGAGTATTTGTTTGAAATGTATTGTCGGCAACAGCAAGTCAAAATATATTATCAGAGATTCTTGAAGCAGCGAGTGGATTTAAACTCGAGTGGAGGATCTTGTTTAATCTGGTTGCATGAGGGCGTTTCTCTTTACCCAGCCTTCAAGGACTCCAATGAAGTCATTTGATCTATGACACGATCGCTTGATAGGAAATCCAAAAGCTATTGTACAAGAAGCTGAATATCCTTTATATTATATATAATGTGGTGAAGAAATGCTAAGAAAATGAGAGAGACATTAGAGGCACACGAGGAAAAACTGTCCAAAGATACAGGAACAATGTGAAATAGCGAAACTGTATCGGCACTGAATGGTTTCAACACTCACAAACGTTTCTTTTTTTATACGTTTAGCGGAACGTAACACCAATACACCACTTAAGATGCGTGCCTGCATTTTCTTCGTCTTCTTCTCTGGTTTGTCTTTCTTATCTTTCCATCTTTGTGTCTAAATTCGTAGCGTGAACCCGTCACTCAGTAACGAGACCAGAGCCGAGCTAAATGGATGTACTACGGTTTCTTGTAGCTCAATCAACACTGTGCTTTTCTTTCTTCTCTTTTTTTTTTTTTACAACACAAATAATAATAATACAAAACATACCACACACTAGAATCTTCACTATTTTTGGTGATATGAAGTGGAAACAGTCGAAGTTATGAAGCCTGGCAAAGAGTTACATCATTTAGTTTTTGAGTGGTCAGCGTCCCAAAATCAGCCGCGATATAATAACATTACAGGACTTTGCGTCTCCAGATTCCTGCGTGAGCGCAGGTGAGCGTCTTCCCTCGCCAAGTGGAAGACCGATTGATAGTAATCGGGTCGAGTGTCTCCGGTCCTGGTTCTCTCCCTTTTGTACCACGGGGCCTTTTGTAGGCTGACACAGGGGCCGGAGGAGGAGGAAAGAAAGAAAAAGGAGACGGGGGGAGAGAAAGGAAGAAAGGGAAGAAAGACAGGGGGTGGGGGACAGAGAGAAAATGGAGGATGTTTGCAAGTCGACGAGCATGACCGACTCCCTCAACCAAATCTCCGGATATTTATTCAGCATTACTCACTAATCTAAAAAAGGGGAAAAAAATCTTCCTCCCTTTTTGTCTTCCTTCTCTTTTTCCTTTTCGTGTGTGTGTGTGTGTGTGGCGAGGGGCAATACTGTAGGATGCCTTAAAACAAGATAACTTGTTCAGACGTCTTTCAGGCCTCTCGCCTCTTTTCCTCTTACTCGCAGACAACAAGCACACTCCTCGATCGTCTCTCCATCTCTCCTCCCTCGCCTCCCCCCCACGTGAAAGCGACGCGCTGTCGAGCTTCCAGCGGCATTAGCGGGGAGGCATTAGGCATAAACTCTAAGGTATATTAAAGCAACGGCCCTGTTGTTCATATAAACACGGCAATTCAATTTAGCCCGGCCCCCACGGGGAATGGGATTTCAGCAGCTACCGGGAGGAGAGGGGGAGAGAGAGAGAGAGTGGAGGATGAGGTAAGGCTAGAAGAGGAGGTGGGAAGAAGGAAGTGGGAGTAAAGGAGAGGGCGGTGAGGAGGAAAAATGAGAGAGAGGTCGGGTCAAAGATGCAGGAGATTGGCCAGTTGCGGCAATTCATTATTGTTGTTGCGTTAAACCGCGGTGACGTAAGAGGCGGCGTGTTTCTCCGTGTGTACGTGCGTTTGTGTGTTGATATAAGCACACACACACACACACACACGCGGTGGCAGGCAAGAGTGTGTGTTGCACGCTTGGACAGAGCGTTCTGTGGGAAAACCCTACAGTTATATTATTCAATCCAAATTCAAATGGGCTTGTCAGGAGAGCTCCCGTTTTTATTACCTGTCAGAAAGAAGAAGGAAAAAAAAACATGGGGTGGGGGGGGCAAATTAAACGACAGTAAATAAATAAGTCCCCTATCTCTCTCTCTCTCTCTCGCCCCCCCGCCCCCTTGCCCATTCTGCCACTCCTCCCTGCGCTGTATTGTGGAGACACACACCTGATTTTGACAGCGTGTTGTTCAGCTCTATCTGTGGTTTACCTTCACCAGGTTTTCATCCGTCAATCAGGACGCACGCAGGACCTAATTATTTACTTCATCACTGAATACAACCGGGCCGAGAGCCGGGGGTTTGATATTAAAAGGGGAAGTCTGTCAGACGTTTATTTAAATGGGTCTTGACGCACCTTTGACAGCTATCGGCAAGGAATCATGGGGAATTGAGGGGAGAGAAATCCAAGGACCTACAGGGGGGGTTTTCTTAAGGATGAGTCTCTGCATGTGGAGCGCAGAGACACACACACACACACACACACACACACACACACACACACACACACACGCACACGGAACAGCCTCCTCCCGTCTTGCCCCTTTCAGCCAGGCATAACCTCTGCCATCTGTCCACCCTCCTCCTTCTCCTTCTCCTCCTTCCTTTTCGCCCTCCTCCTTTGCTCTTCCTCTCCCCCCCCCTCTTTTCCTCTTCCCCCTGTTTATTTAGGGTCTTATTTCCCCACCTTCACTCTCCGATCCCATTCCGAGAGATGTGGAGAATTCGGTGGTTTCCTGTACATCGTATGTAGAGACCCATCACATGTCTTCAGAGGTCTTCCTGCATACTTCAGTAGGAACATCTCGGGGGTCGTTGGGTTTGAAACGTCCGGTAACAACTGACTTAACTTGTTTTTTTAAATTTTCTTATTGCTTCGTAACATTTTCACACACACCGCCTCTTGCCTGGAATAGACGATGCCGCTCCTTGCTCGTGTCTTATTAATTTACGATTTTTTTGTGTGGAATTGATCACGCCGCCAAGGGTTCATTTATGCTCTCTCTTTTTTTAAAATCTTCCCTTGATGATAACAATAGTTTAGTTGATTAATCTACATGCCAGATTAGAGTTGTCTTTCTCCTTAAAATTTAAAAAAAGGGATGGGAGATTTGGCAAAATATGTTATTTGAATACATGACTTTCATCGCTGGAAATTAAGGATTGAATCCTTGAGGCATTTTCACACCGCGGACGTTCCCCGTTCCCGATGGGAGCCGTGAACCCCGAGCTCACCGCCATGGCACATTATATTTTACGCATTTACCAAGCAATAATTTCATCTGTAGATAAATGAATAACAGAAGTGTGCCGTTTAGTTTGTGCTCGAACAGTGTTTGGTTCCCATTCTCTCCCAAATCTCCCACCGACCTCCAACTTTGCCGAGGCAGAGGGACAGCTGGATGCTTTTATGAACTGTGTTTGAGCAACGCGATAAAAGAGCCATATTAGGAGCTCCTCCTCTAATCCTCCATTGTTCTTTGTCTGTCCCCTGTCCCACAGAGGGGCTGCTCTAATTAAAGACTAATAATTGTATTGTTTTAGAAAGCCTACAGAGACAGAGATTCGGCTCTTCAATCACTCTCTCTCTCCGACGTACCCTGCCCATGGAGGGCTATCTCTCTGGATGAAGCCTATAACCCACTGCGACTGTCTGTCTCGGGTGTGTGCGCATTCCTGTGTGTGTGTGTGCGTGTGTGCATGCATGAAAGTGTGTCGATGCTGCGCGACATACAGTAGGAGGAGGAAGAGGAGGAGGAGGAGGAAGGAAAAAGCCAAATCTAAATTAAAACTTTAAAGCACCATTTATTTAATTACCCCAAAGGCTGTGGATTTGACGGATTGAAGTGTGTGTGTGTGTGTGTGTGTGTGTGTGTGTGTGTGTGTGTATGTTTGTGTGTGTGTGCGTGTGTGCGCACGCTCATGCAATCGTGTGCTTCTGTCCAGGATTATTTCAGTTTTTCAATTTGCCCTTTGTCCTTACTGTGTGTGTGCGTGTGTGTGCGCACTTGTTTGTGCGCATGCTTGTGTGTGTGCGCATGCATTCATGTGTGCATGTGGCCACAGTGTAACCCTTTATTGGTTTGCCCCTACTGTAGCCCCCCTTTCACCTCCACCCTACACACACATACACACACACACACACACACACACACACGCACACACACGCATGAAGCATGCTGAAGCGCCGGCAGATAAAAAGGCATTATGGTAAATTCCACTTAATGACAAATTTTTAATTTGGGGAACAGGGCCTGGTGAATGGAGCTTAATTACCGGGGCCAAAGATCCCTCGAAAAAATAACCCCCTCGACATGCCCAACCTGCCCGATAATGGAGCGCTCCACAAAATGCCTCAGATTAAACCAATGCCGTTTATCTCCCCCACCCCGTCCCTCACCCCCCGCCTCTTCCTCCCCTCTTTCTCCCGCTGTATAATAACAAAAATAACAATCATGAAAATTCTATCTGCCTCCCAGCCCCCCGTAACCCCACTTTCCCGCCCACTGCCTGGCTCACTCCCGCAGGAGGAAATTCATCAAAATGAAATTGAGGTTGCAACTCAGTGGTTTTATTAAAATATATTTGCCCCTCACAGACGCTATGTGCCGGCGTGTTTCGCCCCCGCAGAAGACAAAAGGGGGCAAGCTGAATAATTCGGTCAGCTTCATCAGTGTTAGTTGATGCGCTCGCGTACGCCAGTGTGACTTTAGCGTAACAACACAAACACTTGTTGACTTGTACGCTGGCCTGCCATCATTCTTCCGGAGGCTGACCGTCACCACCGATGGACTCATTGTGTATTGAACGAAACAAATGTTTCCACCAACGATTGTGTCAAATATACTGTTACGAGGAGAGGGTAAAACTTTAAAATGGGGTTGCACTCAACAGTTTCTTTCATCGTTTGACCTGCAGAATGTAAGAAAATGGGGAAAATAGCAAATCATGATGTCCTAAAGCCAAGGGTTATGTCGTCAAATTGTACTTCAACTCCAAAAAGATCCATTTTACCATCAAGGAAAACCAGCGACATGGCAATTTAGAAGCTACCGTAATGTTTCACTTCTACTCTAAATATTAGTGTCAGTCACCTTGGATGATATAAGTAAACATATATTTTTGAAAATCTCTTAGAATATATATGTTTTATGGATCCACTTGCTATCCATTTTAAGAGGAGTGTTTATTAAAGCAGTTTATTAAAATGAATAAATATCTTTTATGAGTCAACGTAGGTTTCACTTGCAGTATCTCTATGGAGAGTCGCTTGTTGCTTTCAAATGATAACGCTGCGTTGCATAAATAACCAAAGCAGCTCCACATCAGTTTCTATATAACATCCGTGTTAATTTCAGATTCAAAGTATTTAACCTTTTGGAAACCGTACGCAAAAATCCTCCCGCGCCCATTTCCAGTCTCAGCCCCATTCAGACAATCTTTTGGCATAAAATACGTAATTTTTCTTATTCTTTAACCAAACGACACAGTTTTTGACTGAAACTCCTTCCTAACATTTCAAGGCTTTATTACATTGTGATTTTTGTTGCAGATTCTGATTCTTTAGGTCCTAATCTTTCCAAAAAGCTGTTTTATTGACCGCTCCAGGAGGCATTTCTTGGGAATCTGGCTCATATGCTGAATGTTCATAGTTACGATCAAAATATCTTTTAAAAGTGATTTTCTTTTTGCAGATATACATTTTTTCCCCAATCCTTTGCTGAACAAATACATACAATAAACAAAAGTATTGGAATTAATTTGGGATTAATACGACAACTTAAACTCAGGGAAAAGGAGGTCTGGAGCCCAAATTGGTTCCACAGTTTTCAACGAGTTAACACCTGTAACTCAACCTAAAGTCGGAGCCAATGATGCTATCTGAGTCATCGTCTGTTCGATATGAGCACACGAACAGCCCCAAGGTTTTGTTCTCCGTAGAAAGCACACGTGTTGAATCAAAGGTAACGTCACTGAATGTGAGGTCGTTTTTCATTGTCCTGCGAGGTGTCGCCAAACCACCCGAGCACGTTTTAAGCTTAATTTCAAAGTCGAATTTTCGACCCGGACTCTTATTGAAACATGGACGCATGACCGGTGAGACCACAGAACGGACTCGCGAGTCAGAACGGTGTCTTTCAATAAGAACCACTCTCATTATCAACAGATCGGCGGAGATACATTTTTTTGCGTTCATAATAGAAAAGCTAACGGATATTAAAACGACACAATGACTACCTGTGAAACGCGGACATGCTCTGGCTCGGTTTTGTGTAACTTCCACATGGATCTAACACACACACACACACACACACACACACACACACACACACACACACACACACACACACACACACACACACACACACATCCATTCACTCACACACACATCCATTCACTCAGTCACTTTTTTTTTTTTGGCCTCCTCTGGTCCCTGTTGTTGTGTACCCTGATTGGACCATGTGGTTGCCATGCGGTTGCCAGGCCGCGCCCCTGCTGTGTGGTAATTGGTGTCTGTGGTATTGCCGCGTGGCGACGGTGCTTTGACTGACGGGTTTGGCCACCTGCCCTGCCCCCGGCTGCCAACATGGTGCGAGGCAGGGTGGTGGGGGGGCGAGGTAGCAGGGAGGCGGTGGCACGAGCCGAGGAGGGGGGGGGGGGGGGGGCAACACTCAGCTTGTCATGCGGGGAGGGGAGGGGGGGGAGATAATCAAAGACGGGCTGCGATGAAATATGTAATGGCCGAACACGATGCGCCAGGGGACCAGGGTGGTGGCATCTGCTTGCGTTTTTGGCTTTTTCGGGGGAAGAAAAAGTGGCAAAAGTTTTGATCACAACATCCTTGTTTGAGCTCGTCCCTTGACTCGTGTCAAAGTGGTGTTCAGGAAGGCTTCCCGTACCGCCAAAGACCTCCACCATCGGGTCGCAGCGTGGACAGCAAGCGGTCTTCTCCCGCAACGTATGGTCGTCCGGTTCATGTCGCGTCTCGCTTTGATTATTCTGCAAAAGTAATTTCTTGAGAAATCTGTCTCTCTGACTTGTGCTGCAGTGTTAGCGTTGCCATTCACGTGTTTAAATTATCGTCCTCCTCCTTGGACTCCTCGTCCTCGTCCTCCTCCTTCTCGCAACAGCGAATACAATAAACCAAAAGACTTCAATTGTGTTTGTCATCTGCTGCCGTTATGTAGCAAGAGCATGTGCAGTGTCCAGTGGTAAGAGGGAAAGAGACCGGTCAGCCACTGTGTTGCATTAGACTGGCGAGCTAACGTCACTGATGGATGCAAAGCTTGGGTCCAATTGGAGTCAAAAAATGTGTCGGTACCAGCGAGGTTCACCCGGGTCAAGTCTTGACTCCATAAAGACGGGTTTCAATGCCACTGAGAACTTCAAGTATTTCGCCGTAACTTTGAATATCTTTGGGTAAAAATTCAGTGCAAAAATCCTCCTGCGACAATTTTAAGTCCCAGCATGCCCCATTCAGATAATCTTTTGGCATAAAATACTTTTTTTTTTTTTTAACCGAACGACACAGTTTTTTGACTGAAACTTCTTCCTAACAGGCCAAGGCTTTGTTTTATGGTGCAGATTATGATTCTTTAGGTGTTAATCTTTCCAAAAAGGTGTCTTATTGACCACTCCAGGAGGCATTTTTGGGGAATTTGGCTCATATCATGCTGGATGTTCATAGTTACGATCAAAATATCTTTTAAAAGTGTTTTTTTTAACAGATATACATTATTTCCCTTGCTGAACAAATACATACAATAAACACAAGTATTGGAATTAATTTGGGGTTCCTACGATGACTCAAACACAGGGAAAAAATACTCAAGCGCAAGGAAAAGGAAGTCTGGAGCCCAAATTGTTTCCACAGTTTTCAGCGGGTTAAATGTATGTTATATTTACAATATTTTCATGTTCCCTGCCTTTTTAGATGGGGAACTGAAACCGTTACATCCAACTATATTTTATCTTTAAAGCCACAGGACTCCATTTGAACACCAAAGTCACACAAACAAAAAAACATCACCTCTCTACAAGGTACAATTACTGTTGTTGTCTTTTGGAGTCTTCTTGCATTGAATAGAGCAATAGTAGATAGCAGCTTCAGTTCCTCATCAGAAAGGAAAGTCTGATGGCGATTCAATTCAATTGTTTTTGTATTGCCCAAAATTGTACAGCCCAAATTGGCCTCAGGGGGCTTTACAATCTGTAGATCACGGCACCGTGCGAACACTGGCAGGAAACCTCGTGACGACGAGTCTTGAGTTTGCCCAAAATCAGACCGCTGATACTTCTTTTATACAGCCTGCCTATCAATAGTTTATGATCTATGAATCAATTTAATCAATAAACCCAGATAATATTATTTCTCCCATATGCCAGCGCCAAATTCAGGAAACCCTGCCCTCTCGGCTGCAGTTGCTTTGATCGAGTATACGGCCGATTATTCCATCGATTCATTGAGTGATCACATTAAAGATATGTTTGTTTGATTGAGGAGCAATAGTAAATATACCAAAGAGCAAATGAGACGGAACAACGTATTGGTCACCTTTTTTTTATTTATTTTTTTTACCAAAATCTACATTTTTATTGCTCGAATTGCATAAAATAACATTATATGAACTAAGCGCATTGTATGTGGCAATCCTCAAGATTTCAGTCCTGGTTGATTTTCAATGGTAACAAAGGATTTGTTCTCAGAGTTTAACCGTCTGGACTCGTATGCAAATTTCAAAATTATGTGCGAAGTTCCTTTTTTTTTTTTTGGGGACGGTGGGTGAAATAAAAAACTTGAGATGAACTGTACTTTTTCACATGAATTTTCTCATTTCATAGTACAGCAAATATATAAGTATTGCAATTCTTTCATCAGTGAGCCTTCACTTTAATCAACATCATGTTGCCTCCAGCAATAGATGGTTACTCAAGACACGTACATTTAGGTGACTTTGTTCACTACCGTCCTGGACTGAAGTCAGTGTACGCCCTCAAAAAATATAAATGTCATCTTTCATTAACCGTTTTTAAAAGAATTGAGATCGATGGTGGTTATTTGCATGAAACCCCACAATGTAAATGATAAGATAATAAATGATTGTAATACTCGCTTTCATCAAAACGGGTGTTACAGGTTTCAAGCATAGAATTTGCGTCAATAATTTTCTTGATTTCTTTTCTTTTCTCTCTCTCTCGTGTCAGCCCAGGCCTGCCCTCCTCCTGTCTAACAGAGAGATCACTAGAGACGGGCGAAGAAAGAGCATGAAATGAAGCCAAATGAAATGTGTAGCTTTAATCTATAATGGGCCTGTACAGCTATTGATCTATTCCCAGCATGGCAAATATCTACACCCACGACGGTGTCTTATCTTTTTTTCTTCTTCTTGTTCCGCATATCGTTTCATCACCACGACCTAATTTGCCCTCTCCCTCCCCCCTCCTCCTCTTCCTCGCTGTCTTCCGCCGCCATTCCCACAAACACTCCAGTCCTCCTCTACCTGGACGCTCTTTTTGGCCGTCCGGTGGGCTCGATATTCAGCCGGCTCCTCTTTTGTCGCGTCGTGATGTGCGCCGTGGCCCATACCCATGCATTGTCGCCCTCCTCTCCTTTCCTTGAACCCCTCCCTCTCTTCCTCCTCACTGTTCCTGTTCATCTCACTTGTCTTCCTGCTCTCTTCTGCCGTCGTGTTTTACACCCCTGAGCCAGACTTTTCTGTCACACAAAAGGGCTTCGGGGGAAAGCGACGGGTTCTGCGCGCGCTCGCGCGTCTGACGTAGCCAACCTCTCGGTGTGTTTAACCTCGCAGAGGGCAAGGCTGTAGGGCAAGGGTGATGTCACAAAGGAAGCACTTTTTTTACACACACACACACTCCCGGGCTGCACACTCCCGCCCACCCTCACCATTGTCATGTATAGTGTTGCTAATCCGGCCCTGTCGCTTCAGTATCAAACATAACCTCCATATGGGGGGGCAAGGCCTTTCTTTCACTATCGTTTTGTGTGTGTGTGTGTGTGTGTGTGTGTGTGTGTGTGTGTGTGTATGTGTGTGCGCGCTCCGGTTGGTGTGTTAATGGGTCCGGTCAACAGCGTAGCACAATGGGCGGGCTTGGCTTGGGATGCCTGTTTAAGTGTCGGGACAGGAAAAAAGGGATAGGGGCGAGGCAGGCCGGTCCGAGGCTTTGATGTTTGCCGGGACTGAGGGGAGAACAGCTTGTAGATGACACACACACACACACACACACACACACACACACACACACACACACACACACACACACACACACACACACATTAACATGCACGCACACATTGTTGGAAAGTGGTTAATGGGTACAGTTGAGGGAGGTTATCAGAAGAGAGACAGCGGCAATGAGAGGCCGGGGTGTGTGTGTGTCTGTGTGTGTCTGTCTTGTGGTCCCAGTCTCGTTTCTGTGTCATCAGACTTTAAAACCGCCCTGCGAGGACCTCGTCCCGGGAGAAGTATGCAGCTTGCATATTCTCACTTACTGAGTTTGTGTGTGTGTGTGTGTGTGTGTGTGTGTGTGTGTGTGTCACCGCTGGAGAGCTGGGTGTTCATGGTTCATTAGCCACACGTACACTTCTGTTCTGTTCTCACTGGTGGAAGGGACGGATTCAAATTGCACACACACTCACACACGCACACACACACACACAGTGTCACCGTTTTGTTCTGCCGGCTCTGATGAACTGGCACGCAGCCTCCTCCCCTCTCCTCCTCATCTTCTCGTAATCAGGGTACCTATGAGATAGACAGGTAGCATCTGTCGCCCTTCTCTCCCTCGATCATTCCCTCCCTCTGTTCCCCTGTCTCCCCCTCTTCCACATTGTGTTGACTCCCCCCCCCCCCCCCTCTCTTCCTTGTCCAACCCCTCTTTACCGGAGAAGGAGTGATGTGATAATGTTCGAGTTGTCTCTGGGAATAAAAATCTGTGGAAATATGTTTCCGAAGGAACTTTCTCTTCCCTTAAAATGTCTCTCTTGTGGTCGTTTGAATGTGCGTAGAGGCTCAACATCCTTGTTCGTGGGACTTTTAGAACGGTTTCGTCATTAGATCAGTTGATATTAACAGTTGCAGCTCTCTCTCTCTCTCTCTCCTTGTCTCTCTCTCTCTCCATGTCTCTCTTTACCATGCCTCTCTCTCTCTCGGGTGCGTTCAGCTGCTCGGTGGAGCCGCTGCCATCTGCTTATTCGGCTCCAGACTCCTTCAGATCTGGTTTGGGCCTCCATGAAAACGAGCAGCTCTGATGGGTTTCATTTTGAGCAGGGCCTCAAGGTTGATTAGCATATTTTTACCCAGTGTACAGACAACAGTCCCACCCCCCTCCACCCACCCGGTCCTCTTTCACGCTCCCCCCCCCTCCACCCTCACCCCCACCCATGTGTTTGATTCCTCGGCCGTGACAAAGAGCTTCAACCTTTATCCGTGTGTGTTGGTGAGATGGGGGGCCCTTAGATTAAGGGAAAGCTTCCTGCTCTTTATTTGGGGAGTCCCCCCGGGAGACGCTTTGGGAATGACTTTCGTTGAGTCACTAACGCCTACACACACGCACACACACACACACACACGCTCAGACGCACTTCTACGCACACATCCACACCTTTCACCCCCTGCCTTTTCTTCAAGCTGCCCATTGACTGGGCTCGAGTTGTTGTGTAACACAGGCTACTTTCACACACACACACACACACACACACACACACATACACACACACACACGTCACACAGAGGCCCCCCAGTCTGTTCGCAGTAGGTGAGCTCTGCAGAGGTTTCCCCGTTCACGTCTCTGTACAAAAGTCAACCCAAACTACGCGTACTGTAGCGTGACTGTCCGAAATAACGCACATGCATTTAGAGCAGCTGCTGGTATTTACTTTTCTAGCAAAAAGGCCAAGCACGTGTGCCTGTTCCAACTTCTCCAGTGTTGCTGCTTTTCTGTTTTTATATCATCGTTAATTGCACATCTTCATTATTTTGACGTTTTGTCAAGGCCGCTATAATCAGCTTTTATTTTTGGATGATGCATGCTTGTTGGTCGTCTTTAAATATTTGTGAGGGCACTTGAAATACAGCTGCTTTCTTCTTTTCCTTTTTTTTAAAGCTGTTTTTTTATACAATCTTGCAGCGGTTTTGGTTTCCAGTTAGTCCCCACGCACTAAAAGTATTGAAACTACTGTCTTTGTTACCACACGGTCCTTTTGAGAGCCGGGAGTCAAATGTGACCGCTTCAAAAGTGAAACAAATCTTAAAGTTATAACTCACCTGAAAGTATAATGTGAGTGATAATGGACAAAATAATGTGTCATATGAAAGCATCATACATTTGTCAGTGTAGATACTGATGTTTATTCTTAGGAAGTACGCTTAAAACCCGGTGTCTTTGTGTGTGTCTGTGAAAAAACAATTTGGTACTTGCTGGTCCACCATCTAACGGATATTTATTAGCTTCCATCAACCCAAATGAATCAACCCAAAGCTCAAATTATGTTAAAATCATCCAAATTGGAGTCCCCATCTTTTTAAGTTGAGTTGCCTTCCTGTGTGTGTGTGTGTGTGTGTGTGTGTGTGTGTGTGTGTGTGTGTGTGTGTGTGTGTGTGTGTGTGTGTGTGTGTGTGCGTGTGTGTGGGGTGCATGTTTTTTGTTTTTTTTTGTAGGTGAAGGTCGTTGCAGAAGAAGAAGCCTCATCCAAACAGCAGCCATTTTAATTTGTTTGAAGGGGGAAGAGAGGTGATAACCTCCCTCTGCAGCCGCACACCCGGGGAGGAGAGGGAGAGAAAGCAAAGGAAAGACAGCTGGGCAGAACTGTGACAATGTGGCGATAGAGACTCAGAAAGAAAGAGAGAAAGAGAGATGGGAAGGAAACTGTAATAAATGTGTTAATGGCTCCCGGCTGCATGTTTGTCCAAAGGCTAAAGACTGTCAACCAGCCCGTCACCGGGGTCGACGAGCGTCAGCGGGTCGCTACTATCGGCACGTAATTTATGCAGAGTACACGCGTCTGTGTGTGTTTTTTCCGCGCGTGTTTGTGTTGCGATTTCTGGATGTCAGTTACAGTTCTGCGGGCCTGAGGAGAGTGCAGCGGCGTCCCTCAGGGCGCTGTTAGTGCCACTCTCGTACAGATGTGCTGGCTGCCACTGTGTCAGTTCCTGTCTCTGTGTGTGTGTGTGTGTGTGTGTGTGTGTGTGTGTGTGTGTGTGTGTGTGTGTGTGTGTGTGTCCGTGTCCTCTTACAGGAAACTAAAGTTGCTCCTCAGGGTTTAGAGTTCTTAATAAGGTTGGCTTTTGTCTAGAATTCATCAGCCCTGGTTTTTATTGAGTCCTGGATCCAATTTTTTTTTATCATATTGCTTGTATTCATTGTATTTATGGTATTTTTTCTGTGGTTAATGGAAATCATCATTCAGTCTAAAGATTTCCTTTTTCAAGAAAGTTGTGTTTTTCCAAACAGAAAAAAAGCCACAAAAATAAAACGTGATGTATTGTTTGCTTTAAAGAAAGCACACGAGGTGAATTAAATCAATAAACATGACCTTCAATGGTCCATGAATGAGTATACACGATTGAAAATAAGATATTTTTGTCAATTACATTTTCAGTATTTTAAAATGACATGTTTCTGTCCTGCCAGATGCTGAAGAAGAAGAAGAAGAAGAAGAAAGTGTCTGGTTGGTTTCTACAAAAGACAAAGAGGTTAGTGGACATTATTAGTCTTACAGTATGTGATACACGTCAGTCACTCGTTCTCTGCTCTCTTTTTTTTCTGCAAAACAGTTTGTGCTTGTTGTCTAAAAGGCAGCGGTTCTCTGTCAAGAAAAAAAAAGAAATGGATAAATGACGCCTAAACTGTGTGTTTCCAGTCTCGGATCTGTAACAGAGACAAGGGTTCTGGGGCGACGCCGCTGCGGGTGCCAAACAGATACTACACCAACAAGAACGTCAGGTGCAGAAACTGCGACAAGAACGGACATATCTCCTCCAACTGCCCTGAACCCAAGGTCAGTTCCACTCAGTGCACAGCAGCATGTACAGCTTATACACGCCGACGAGTACAAGTACGTAAAACTACTAACTGTGTTATGTGTGTGTTTGTGTGTGTGTACGCGTGTGCAGAAGCCGCCGCCCTGCTACCTTTGTGGCGACTTCAGCCACATGGTCTATGCTTGTCCCAAAAGGCACTGCAAAAACTGCGGGCTGCCGGGACACTTCCACAGTTCCTGCATCGAGAAAGCGCCCTGGAAGAAGCGGTGCCAGCGCTGCGGCATTATGGGGCACCTAGACGACGTGAGTATGGCGTCCGTTTTTATTATATTTCAGCTGGGAATCAGAAGGCTCCGCATATTTGAGCCAAATGCGGGCTCGAGGGGCCCAACGTACCTTCGTCAGGGCAAACACTCGGCCAAAAACATATGGACACCTACACGTCATTGGCTCCCAGGTCGGCGCTGATATCCTATAACATTGTCCGCCATGTGGTCCATGTCGGGGGCTCTCAAACTTTTTTGGCGGCAAAAGAACCCTTTTTTCCAAGGACCTCCCTTTATTGTCGCAATGCCATCTAAGCGTTTGCTTTCTGCAGTCTGTATTCTTAGAAATAGTTTCATAGTGATGAACAAAATTCTATTTTAATCAGGTGAACACAGGCTGCAACCGATTCTGAAAAGTAAAGCCAACGCTGAAGCGTTTTGAAGCTGCATTCCCTCTAATGACCATCAGGGGGCAACTTCCCTGATTTGTAGAGAAGTCTATAGAAAATGACTCTACTTCTCTCTTGATTTATTCCCTCAGTAAACATGAGTTTATGGTCTCAACCTCAAGTTGAGTAAATGATGGTCCATTTAGACAATGAAGTGTGTTTTAGTGCGGGCTACTTGAGAGGTCGCTACAAGAGCAGGATACAGCATTTATACGTCACTCGTCCTCAGTCCAAATGTGGTCACTTATGAAAAAATAAAGATGGTGACGAGGGTTGAAAAACCGCAGTCAACGAACCGATGGGTGACGTCACAACGACCACGTCCACTTCTTACATACGTAGCATCACTTTGTTTTGCTTTGCCTTATATCCAGAGCGCCCTGCTGTCAAATGTCTCTTTCCCCTGGCCAGCTTCATGGCTTCGTCTCGCTAGCAACGCACGCGTGAGTCGTGACACATTCCCGCCATTTAAAAAAAGACTAAACTCGATCGAATTATTGTATTGTTTTTCTTTAAATTAGCTACATTGAGCGTAGCGGCACTTGACTTAAGCGGACTGACTCAACTATTTCTAGCTAGCTAGCAGGCTAACTAGCCGAGCTATGCCGGACCGCTCCGTCGCACTGACGAGTGAAGTGGCTCGTGACGGACTGACGTGATGCGACGCAGGTCTGTCGTCCAATCGGATGTGCACTCTGAAAGGATACAGCACATTTCTATTATTTCTTCAAGCAAATTATTTCTCTGACCCCCTGACATAGTGCTACCGACGCCACGTTGAGATTCACACGGTCTATTTGGCACTGTGTGTGTGTGTGTGTGTGTGGGAGGCTTCAGCTTGTAGTATGAACACTTAGCACTGGATGTAAACATGACAGAGCATCCGTCCCCTTTATAACAGTAGTATATTGTACAAACTTATTTCCTCTTCATCTCCCCCTTTTTTGTTCTCTCCCCCACTTTGGTTATAGTGAGTGACCGGGGGTCAGCACACGACACTGTTCACATTAATACATTAATTGATACACTTCAGCAATTACAGCTTAGTTATGTCTCCGCCATGCTGCATATTCCAGCCGTGTGTGTGTGTGTGTGTGTGTGTGTGTGTGTGTGTGTGTGTGTGTGTGTGTGTGTGTGTGTGTTGGCAGTGAAGGGTGAATCTAATGACCATCAATGACAATTATCCCACCGCAACGTTCATTACCTTGCCCATTTACACTAATGCCATAGAATGGAAAACCCTGTGTACCTGTAAGAGCTTGCCTGTGTCTCCCCGGCCTTTTTCTCTCTCCCCCCCCGCCCTCCTCTCTCTCTAACCCCTGCCTCTCTTTCTCTCTCTCTCTCTCCCTCGCTCTCTGCCAGTCAGTCATGTACTGTGCTCTGTGTGATGGATGAGTAACCAGGTGAACACCAGAGGGAGAGGGGAGACCAGGACACACACACACATCACACATTTCCTCTCTTTTTCTTCCTCTCTCTCTCTCTTGTCTATTCTTTCCTCCCATCTTCCTACGCATCTTCACGTTCATCCCTCTCCTCCCTCTTTTTGCATACCTTTTTTTTTTTTCCAACAGCGAATGGACGCATAAAAAGTTGCGTGCCATTGCAATTAGCCCCTTTTCTCGCAACCCTCAACTTTTTTTTTTCCTCCCTCTCACACAAATGATACCGTTCGTGTTCGTGTGTGCGTCTGAGAGAGGAAAAGAGAGTCAGGTCTCTGTCCCCTGGGCCTCTCTGTGTCTCTCATTAAAGACAGACGGTTGACGGAGCGCGAGTGTGTCGCTCGCCTCGCCTGTCGCCCTCGACAACAACACGCTACCCCGGCGGTCTGGAGGGAGAGAGCAAGCGGAAGGGGAGCTGGCGTGGGTGTGGTGGATGGGATGGGGAGAGGAATAGGGGGGGTTGTTGAGAAAAAGAAGAGAGAAAAAAAAGCGAGATGAGAGGTGGAGGAGGAGGATTCGGCTATCAAAATTCATATTTGCCCATCTCTGTATTCAAATCCAAACTGCTCGGATGAAGCCAGAAAGGAAAGGAAGTGCCCGGCTTTCTTTACCGGGCTCAAAGATCCGGACCTAACGGGCACGCTCGGCCCGAACGGTCCCTCTGTAAATGCGACGAGAAATTGCATAATTGTTTATTGTATACAAGAGAAAACTGAACATCTCGCCAAGGCCAGCCGTGAAATCTTTCTCTCTCTGCCTCCCTCTGTCTCTCTCTCACTCAGTAGGTGTGTAAGTAGATAAATCTCGTTGCCCTGCGGCGACTACGGCATTTTCAATTTCCCAGTGGGAAGCGGCGGCGGTTGGGAAAGGATGTCGGAACGCTTAAGGAACAGCGTGGCGAAGCCCCGGAGATAATGCTTTAGCCACAGTGGGACAAAAACCACTGACTGACAGAGAGAGAGAGGGAGAGAGAGAGAGACCAAGGCCTGCTCTTTAGTCCTCTTTCGGCCCTCTCTCTGTTAGTCAGCATCTGCCAAAATGCAATTCAATGCTGTTTTTTTTAAAAAATTGTTTCTTTATTATCTTACATGCAATTAAGAGCAGCACAAACATGCTGCAGGTTGCTGTTTCTTTTTTTTTTTATCAGTTTTTTGGTGGCATTCCTTTGTGTGTATCAAGCGTATCATTTTATTTCTCTCTCTCTCCTTCAGGCCTGTCCGGAGATCTGGAGACAGTATCACATGACGGTGAGTATGGGACCACAAAACCAGAGGACAGGGTGCATAAAGTAAAAAAAAAAAAGATATACTCCGAGGCAGATCTATTAAACGTGCAACCCTCCACTTATTAAACAACCACCGTCAGTGTCGCACAGCAAATGTATTTAGCATCCTATGGTGTTCACTCTTCTCTGTGTCAAAGTCTGACTTGTTTGCAGTGTGTAGAGTTTGTACACAACCTGCGTCAAATTGATCTAAATCCCAGCGGACGTAGTAGTTCTGCTCAGAGTCCCAATTAAAAACAGGAGGAATGTAAAAGAACGAGGTCGTGGCGGTGGAGGAAGGCGGGGGGGGACGAGGACTAAGCCAGCAGCGAGCTCACCCGGCCCCACTTCCACTTCCTAAATCTTTTTCATGCAGAACCCGCCTCATCAGAATAGAAAGATTTTCAATCTCACAGAACGCGCCTCAACCGAACAAAAGGGACACCCAACGATATTTATATCTGATGTGAGCTCTTCCATAAGAACTGACCTGAGAGGGACACTTTGTATTTACTCACTCTGCGTTTAAATGACGGCCCATTTGCTAAAAAAGATAAAATAAAGAACGGAAATAAAAGCACAAGTTAATTAAAGGCAGCCCGCCTCGTGCAGTATCGCTTAATGTCTACATTGTTTGTAATCATGCGTGCACGTCCCCCACTACCCCCACAAAAAATAGCTATGAGAAAGAAAGTTTTTTTCCAAAGGTGTCACAAGATCACTCAAAATCAATAATTCAGTTGCGACTGGTATTGACGTTGCCCTGTAGCAGCTGAGTGAACCATGGAGGGGGAACAAACATCTCATGAGATTAAGGAAGTGCCCTGAGTGATGGGAGTCTTTACCTTTATTTATTTTTTCTTCATTGTGTGTGTGTGTGTGTGTGTGTGTGTGTGTGTGTGTGCGCGCTCCCATAATGTCTCAAAGAAAAGAAAACTGTGTGACAGTCACATGGGCCATATGTCAGCAGGGGTGCTTTTTGCTCATTTGTGTGTGCGTTTACCCAAATTCTGAACAGATAACTAGTTTCCTTGGCTGTGTGTGTGTGTGTCTGTGTGTGTGTGCGTGCATCTGAGCGAGGGGGTGATATAGACCTCAGCCTAAGAGAAAAGAGCAGCTTGTTTGTCAATTAAAAGACGTGATAAAGCATGAAATGGGCTGCCAACGCCACTCGGGACGAGGGAGGGAGGGAGGGAGAGAAGGGGAGAAGAAGAAGAAGTGTGTGTTTGCATATATCTTGGCGTGCACTTTGTGTGTGTGTGTGTGTGTGTGTGTGTTGGGGGAGGTCTGTCACTCTCCTCTATGGAGATTAATTAGCAGGGGCTGTCTAATGAAAAGGCAGCATCGTTAGCACTGGGGTAGCACGGCGGGAGGGAGGGAGGGAGGAAGGGAAAGAGGGAGGAAGGGAGGGAGGGAACAGGACACAAGTTCCAGGGGAGATGCTGGCAGAGAGGATTGGAGTTAAGTTCTAACACTAGGGGGGCTATATGTTTTATCGCCGAGTTTTGAGACGAGAGGAAAAGACTGCCGGCAGAAGAGGCGCCCGGGAAAAAAAAAAAAAACCCTCTCCGGTGGCCTCGCAAGATCATGAAACCACTTCTCATCTTTTTTTGTTTTGTTTGTGTGTGTTTGCGTGTGACGGCGTGCTTTAACGGGTGGAGGATTGTGACCCAGGTCTAATTGAAGTATTTAAGCCATTTAAGCACTGGGAACAGAAGGTCGTTACAGATCCAAACCGGCTTGGGGGGGAGTTCATGGTCTCACGCAGACACACACACACACACACACACACACACACACACACACACACACACACACACACACATACACACACACACACGTGCATACACAGGGCTCCTTCTGTTTAAGACAGCCTCATTTTATTCATGATGCTGCTTATGACCCTGAACTCCCCAATGTGAGAAGGTGTGTGTGTGTGTGTGTGTGTGTGTGTGTGTGTGTGTGTGTTTGCTTTGGGAGATGCGACTCTGTCACCTTCCGCTGGGCTCAGCCAGGTGTGAAAAGGCATTCTGTCAGACCTCCCTGCTACTGGGTCCATTTATCCTTCGTGTGTGGGTGTTTGTGTGTGTGTGTGCGTGTGCATGCGAGCACGCCTGTGTGTGTGTGTGTGTGTGTGTGTGTGTGTGTGTGTGTGTGTGTGTGTGTGTGTGTGTGTGTGTGTGCGTGGGGTCCGTTTATCTTCCCTGAGTGTATGTGTTGTCTGCCTGCACCTGGCCCTCAACTAACAAACTCCTCCAAACCACACAGTATAGACCACAAAGCCCTGGGGTATTTACTGAGAAAGTAAGATACTGACACACATGGGCACACACAAATACCCACACACACACTTCTTTAAATATATATCTATATCAATATATAGAGAGAAAGAGAATAAAAGGGGTTAAAAATCTATCCAATGCGTTTTCATCTTGTCTGTGTTGTAAAGGTTTTTAAAACGTTTCCTTTAACGTTACTATTTCCCGAAAAGATTTGCTGGAAGAGGTTCACTTCTATGTCTCTCTCTCTCTCTCTCTCTCTCTCTCTCTCTCTCTCTCTCTCTCTCTCTCTCTCCCTCCCTCTCTGTCTCTCTCTCTCTCTCTCTCTCTCTCTCTCTCTCTCTCCCTGGTTTGACCTCCTTCTTCTGCTCACAGCGTGGTCCTTCTCTCCATCGTTGTGTTTTTCTCTCGTCCTCCTCACTAAGTACACACATGCAGCGTATCTTTAACGCCCCAGTTTGATCCCTCGTGCTTGTTTTGTGGGTGAAGATGTGTTTTGATGGTCACGTTTAAGCTCCACCCTCTCGTGTTACTCACAGTTGCAAAAAGCCAAGATGGCACCGGCCAGAAACCAAGATGGCTACAGTTAAAACGACAAACACGAGGCTTTGAACCCGTGCCAATGGGTGACTTCTTCTTTACAGTTCATGGATGTGCACTCTGTGAAATCATGGGTGTGCATTTTATTCTCACAATTTTTATGTGACAGACCAATCGATTAATCCACAGATTGTTTCTACATCTTAATTTCTTAATGTCTTCAAGCCCATATTTATTAAATTAACAACCAAAGAAAACAGAGGACAAAAACAAACGATTGGCATCCCCGCTGGATGACAAAAAGCAAAAGAAAAATTGGCACATTGGTTTTATTTTATTGGTCAGTTGTCATTTTTCAGTAAGCCACAACAGCGTGTTGTGTTTTTTTCTTCATTTTCTTGACCAATACTTTAGATACTTTATTAATCTCCAGTGGGGAAACTCATTTGTCACCAAAAACAACAACGGACTCATACAGACAACAATAGACAAGGTTCAGAGTGCACAACAGACAAAACACACATTACAAGAAGAAACACCAGAAAATGACACAAGACGCATAACCCACATAGAAAGATGTGGAGGAAACAATCCTTTTTGACTTGGCCCTTGATCTCTTTTCTAAAGTGACCGCTAGTGAGTCCAGGGGAAGGCCAATCACTGAGCCAGCCTTTCTGATCATCTTATTGATCCTGTTTTTGTCATACCCCCCCTCCCCTCCCTCCAGGAGAGCACAGCTTGAAAGGCAAGGAAAGCCACTCTGAAATGGGAAGACACAGGAAGAGGAGAAAGGCGGAGCACCACGGGAGAGTGTGGATGGATGGGTGGAGAGCGCTCGGCGAGGGCAGGAAGGGCAGGAAGGGCGGTTCGAGTCGAGCGACCCGCTGTCCGCACACACGGCTGCATTAATGTGCGCGATGCAGAGATCACGCATAAATGCGCGCACCTGTGATCATACGACACGCTTGCAGTCAGTGTGACTTTTCTCCCCTCCGTCTCTCCCGAGTGTCATCAGGATACCCGGCTGGGCCGGCTTGAGACCAGAGCGCCCCCCCGTGGCCGCCACAGGCGAATTCCCCCCCTTTTGATGAAACAAATGAACCAACCTCTGAACTTGGGGTCAAATCCAAATTAATCGTTAAATATGCCGTGTGCGAGGACGGGCCCGCGTTAGTCAACGTGTTCAATATACATTTGGAAATGTGCTGCTACTCTAAGGACTAAAGATGGGGGGGGGGGGGGTGAGAGGGAGGGAGAGAGAGAGAGAGAGAGAGAGAGAGAGAGGGGGTTGCTGGAGAGAGGTGTGTCGTTGTAAGAGACTCAGAGGGATGGGAGGAGTGAAAGAGAGAAAGACGAGGAGGGCTGAGTGTATTAAAAAGGGAGGTGTGTGTATGTGTCTGTGTGTGTGCGTGTGAGCGAGCACACAGCAGCTGATTGGTTCAGGTACATCGGTGTGTGAGCATTGATTGGCTGCTCTTTAGATAGCGGTGGCGACACCTGTACGCGTGTGTGTTTATTGATCCTCGGTACCGCCGCCCCACGGTGTGTGTGTATATCGAGCGGATTCTCTCCCCAAGGTGGTATCAGAGTGTGTGTGTATCGATCTTTTCCTCCAGGACAGGTGTGTGTGTGTGTGTGTGTGTCTGTCTCGCAGTGCCCGTGGAAAAACAGTCAACTGACCTTTTTTTCTTCTTCTGTTCTTCACTGAAGAAATTAAGCCGTTTTAACTCCTTTCTCACCTCACTGCACTTTTTTTCTTCTTCTTTTTCTTCGTCCGCTTCTCATTTAGTATGTTTTATCCCCTTTTTTGTCTCCAGAAGGTTCTTTTTCCGTGCGTTCGATTCCCACTGGCCTTTGTCAGAGCCCAAGGTTAACGGACGTTTTGCCCCCTTTTTTTAAAATCCTCTTTTCAGGAAAAAGAAACTACATTTACATTTCTTTAGGACACACAAAAAATAAAAATGGCTTTTCCAACAAAGTGGACCTCTTGATTTGGTCCATGTCAAATTAAACCTCATAATGTATTATTTGCTAAGATACTGGAATATTTAGTCTAATATAAATGACTGGTGTCTGTTTCTTCCACAAGATCATTTTTCATTGACACTCATGTACGCAAAAAGTAATTAAGTATCACAACAAACTCCTTAGCGATGTCAGTGAAGCCATTACAGTGTGAAATATAACGTCCTTAGATTATGAAACGTTAAAACACTCATACAACCCCTTCAATATTGCTATTATTTTAGTTTGACGTTTTTATATCGGTTAAGCTATTTTTTACAATTGTCTTTTTTTTAATTATTTTTTTTACACTGAAGTTGTGTTTAAAATTATGTATTTTAATCTTATTGTGTTAACGCCATTAAAATATAGAGCCAAACTCTTTATTTACGTGGTTATGTTTTATACACAAAGAGGAAAACGGTATGTTCACGAGCATATTAGTCATTAAAGTTATTTTGATGAATGTCCAGTTGTTTGGAGAGATGATCTTTGTGATCAAGTTGTATTGTTGACTTGTCATTGTAATAAGCTGCAGAATAACAAAGACTACATTTCAGGAATACGTTTCCCAAAAACAAAGTTCTCTACAGACGTTTCATAGAAAGAATTAGAGCATCTATTTACTACTTTTTAGTTTATTATTATTATGAAGTTATTATTCATGACAGAGCCCGCCGTTTTTAAAAAAAAAAAAAAAAATTTTTTTATACCTTATTCAGCAGTGGAAGTCTGGCCACAGGTGAGGCTGATGTTGACTTTGTCAGCGTGCTGTATTAGAGCGCCCCTCAGTGGTCAAACGGAGAACTGGCGCTCTGATCGAAGACAGGAAGCGCTCTGGGTTTTGTGTTGGGCTGCAACTAACGATTATTTTAATAATCGATTAATCGGTTGATTATTTTTTTCGATTAATCAGATAAAACTTTTTTTTCTCTCCAAAAACATTCATTTGCAACCTTTTATTCCAAAAACATTATCTTAACAATAAAAACATTATTAAAAATAAAGAAATACAATTCTGAAAACTTAACAGGATTAGTTTGAACGTCAGAACTTGTTCTCTACACTCACAGACGCACAAACTCACATTTACAGACACACACACTCACAGACGCTCATACACACACACACACGCACGATAACGAACACTTACAGACTGCACTTTACCTAAACAAAAGTTATTATTAGATATTGAACCACAAATCCCAGCAGCACTTCCTGTGCGTGTCATGAAGCCGCATCAAGCGGACTGTTGAACGCAGCCCGGCGTTCTGCAGAGGAGATGTTCACGCATTGCTTCTCGAAGAAACATGGCTTCAATAAGACGTCATCTAACCCAACAGCGCGGCTCAAACACGGGGGAATGAATGACTAGCTATAGCGAGCTAACGACAACGGTTAGCCGAGTCGCTACGTTATTGTAGCAAGCAATGCGACGAGTCGACGCGGCGTCATACGAGAGGATACGACGGGCTGCACCTGGACCTCCTGGACTCAACTTTAATACTCAAACATCTTCACGACTTATTGAGCGGCGTAATAATCGGGCGACACAACGAATTGATAATGAAATTCGTTGCCAACTTTTTTAATAATCGATTTTTATCGGTTTTATCTATTCGTTGTTGCAGCCCTAGTTTTGTGTTTTTAAAGCAGCTCTTCAGATTAACAGGTGCGGTGTGGCTTTTTGTTTAAATCAGTCATCAGGAGCCTCGCAAGCATTACTATGTTCTCTCCGTGTGCTGGGAAACAATTATTACAATTTTCGTATTATGGTTGTTATTTGAATTCCACTGCAGCTATTTCCTTTATATTGTATGGATCTCCTATGTTGTAATTACATTATGATGTTTATTCCGTACACATAACATCTGTTGCACGTCTGTCCATCCTGGGAGAGGGATGCTCCTCTGTTGCTCTTGGATTAAATTAATTGCACAAAAATAAAACTCAAAACCACTGTTTTATCCCCAATATATCTGTTCCTTCTACAAACGTGACAACGTTTCAACCACAGGTGGTCTAACATGAAAAAAAAAAAATGAACAAAATAATCAGTGAGCAGCACATGATATTCCTCCAGAAATAAATGGCATTTACAAAATGACACGATGGCTGTCGCAGTAGCCGGGACCGTTGGGTAAATATAGAGATTTGTAGTCACAATATACTGTATAACGTGTATGAGAAATAATCCAAAAGATTGTTCTGAAACTCTTCAAATAAAAATAGACCCACACTTTTCTGACAATTCCGCTCAAATTACCCATAATTCAAATAACAATGAGCTAACGGCGCTCTCAGCTCTTCCTGCTGAACTTGAAATCCCAGGTTTAAGGTTTCCACCTTTCTTCCACTTCTTCTTCTGTCCTTCCCTCTGTCTGGCTGACCACCTTTTTTTTGTGTTTTCCATCCCTCTTCCGAGAATGAGTTCAATTAAAAAGAAAAAAAAAATCCTTTAAATCCACATCTATTCAGGGAGCAGGTTTTTTTTTGCCGTCTCATCATTGTACAGTTCGGGGACTCTCCGGTCTCCTCGGCTCCGCCACGTCAAAAGGGCCCTCGCTCCTTTATTCCCCTCAGACTGAGACACTGACGGCACAGGAGACGGGGGAGGGGACATTTGTAAAAAGACATGGCCTTTTTTTTGTGTGTGTGTGTGTGTGTGTGTGTGTGTGTGTTTTTTAATCTACTTCTATTAAGACCAAGCAGCCGTCATGAAAGAGAGAAAGTCCCGCAGGTGAAGAAGCGCTTTGTGACTGTTCAATGCTATTCCTACGCTGATCTTGTTCGCTTTATTTTAACGTGAAGTCTATGCTTAATGTATTAAAGCTGCATTCTCTCTCCTGACCACCAGAGGGAGACTCCTCTGGTTGTATAGAAGTCTATATAAACGATTCAACTTCTCTCTCGATGTGTTCCCTCAGTGAACATTGTAAACATGAGTTTGTCTCAATTTCTAGTTTCAAGTCTTCTTCAATACAGCGTGGTGTTCATTTTGTAAATTATGGTCCATTTGGAGTCAAATAAACCATAAAGCAGTGGATGCGTTATAGGCGGAGCTACCTCGTGATTGACAGGTCTCTACCACGCCGCTGTCCGGTCTTGGGGGAGTCCATGTTTTCATCTTTCAACTTTAACCCTTTCACCGTGTGTTTTTACTTCATGAAAGTAAATTGTTACATTTTGGTGGCTTAATGTTTTATTCCACGTTACTTAAGGTTGCAAAAGGCCAAGATGGCAACGACCAAAAACCAAGATGACTCTGGCCAAAATGCTTTGAAACTGTTCCAAGGGGTGACCTCTTCTTCTACAGTTCCTGGATGTGCACTCTTTAAAATCATGGTGGTGCATTTTATTCTCACAATTGTCATGTAACAGACCAAACGATTAATCCACAGATTACCCTAGAATGATTCATTAATCAGTGATGAAAGTGTCCGTCCTATAGCAGCGCATTGCATAGTAATAACAAAAGGTAACAAACTGCAGCAATGATAAAAAAAAAAGTTAAGTAAGAGCGTTAAAGAAAAAACTAAAAGGTCAGAAAAGTAAAAAGGGGAACATACAATTGGCCACAGATGCTTCCTTTGGGAGTTTTTGGTACAGGTGTCTTCACATAGACTACATGCAAAACCATAGGAATGCACACACACACACACACACACACACACACACACAGGTGCAGTGTTATCAGAGGTCTTGCAGGCTTTGCTTGGTCTTTGTGGCTTTCCGCTTAGCTGGATGGTGTCGATTTTTATGCTTGTTTGTGTGTTTGTGTGTGTGTGTTTGTGTGTATGTGTGATTTGTTGGCTGCGATTTAAAATCACGGTTTAACATCCTGACCGGGGCGTAAGAGTCCATCTGTGCACAGCGCGTTCGATTCCCCCGTCTCTCCCGTACGTCTGCGACCGGCTCTGTCTAATTGCTGGCTGTGAAGTGAATGAACGCCGGGGCGCCTCTGAACTCGGAAGCTAAGAATGGGAACTGAACGACTTAGACCTAGATCTGAATAGATTAGCTCGTATCCTCTGTTCCGCCGTCCACGGTTTGACCAGATTACCTCCCCAAAGAAAAAGGGGGAGGAGGGCAACCCACCACCGCCCTCACAGCCCCTCCACCCCCCTCCACCCCCCACTCCTCCCTCCCCACCTCCACCCACTGCATCACATTATCGCAACATTCCAGGAGCATTTTTTTCCTCCTCTCTCCTAAAGAGAAATCAGGAGTCCCGCTGATTGTCTTCAGACCGGCTGACTGACGGGAGGAGATAGGAAGAGCCTCTGGGAATTACTGTGTGAGAGTGTGTGTGTGTGTGTGTGTGAGAAAGCGGGAGGAGTCCTCGCAAAAAGGGCGCCGGGTTAGGGCTTCAGGTCTGAGTCTTTGTGAACTGGCAGACACAAAGGGGGCAGAAATCACATCTGTTTTTTTTTAGCCCCTAACCCCCCCCCCCCCCCCCCCGCCTTACTCCTCCACAGACCCACACACCTCCACGGGTCTCCAAGGAACGATTGACTCCCCTCCATCAATGTCCGAGAGGGAGCGCGAACACTATGATTAGATTCTTCACAATTTTGGACCTCTAAGCAGTTAAAAATCCCAATTGAAGAATAAACGGATTAGCGGTTTGCTAGTTGATTTATCGTATTCTCCTTGAACACATGTCCACCTTTTATAGCCATTTCACAACTGTCTAATTACCCCCCGCCCCCCCCTCAACTAAATGTGTACATCCTGCCATGTTGCACACGACACACACACACACACTACAAGGGTTTGTTTGTTTTGGTATGAGCCCAGTCGCCGTTATGTTGCGCGGCTGTTTCCGATGATAAAAGCACGCAGACTCGGTTCCCCCCCGCGGCTCCAGTAACATATGCAAACCTCTCCCCATCGCCGCAATAACATATGCAAAACAGCGCCGCCGGCCCCCGGTACTGTTCAGATCCCACCCCCTTGCCTCGTACACACACACACACACACACACACAAGCCTGTTTGCTTCTCGGATTGTGTTTGATAACTCTGTGTGTGTGTGTGTGTGTGTGTGTGTGTGTGTTGCTTCAGATTGTAGTCGGTAACAGTCTGAGCTTTGTGTCGGCCAAAGGATTATCACGGCTTCACCACCAGCAGCTAAGGCAAGGAGCAGAGGAGAGCGGGGCTTAGAGAGAGACAGTGTATGCGTTGGGGACAACTGTGGGAAAACGTGTGTGTGTGTGTGCGTGTGTGTGTGTGTGTGTGTGTGTGTCTGAGAGTCATGCGACTGTGTGCATGCATGAGAGGCCACGGATGGCTGGTTGTCTGTGTCCACCCAGCGAGGCCCTTAGGACCTTTCTTAAACACCCTCCTGCGCGCGCACGCACACACACAGACACACACACACACACACATTCTAAACCGTCGGTCCTCTTCCAGCTTCAGTCCCCTATTTTTGTGTGTGTGTGTGTGTGTGTGACTGACTGGCAAAGTGTCTGAGCAGCTCCAGCAGCTCTTCATCTCATATCAGCAGGAAGTGGATGAGACTCTCTCCTGGTGTCTCTGCACTCAGAGGCCCGCTAGTCAAACACAGACCGACTCCCACGCCGGGAAAAGTCTGTAAAACCAGTTTATGAATGGAGGAGGGACAACGGAAGAGATGTAGAACTGATTGATTTAACTAGATTAAATGTCCTAAAGTTGTGTTTCACCGACAAGAAACAGAAAAGGCTGATTTGATCTGGTGTCAACAATATATATATATATATATATATATATATATATATATATATATATATATATGAATTACATTTTGACACACCTTTCAGATGTCAGACCAAAAACACTTCTTCGTGCAGCGATTGGTCGGCCGCGTGGAGGTAAGGAAGTAACATTCCTGGATGCATCGCCGTGTTTCTACAGGAGCCCGGGAACATATCAAACTCTGGCTTTTCTTTATCTTGGCCATCGGAGTTTTCCCCACGCTTGGTAATGGACGTGTGAGCTGGAGTGGTATCCTGTTGGATCTGCATCCTCACCACCAGAAGCCACCACACTGCTCCTTTTTGAAGGTGGAAAGTATAAACACTTCCACTTGCCTTCAGCTCCTTAATGGCGTCAACAACAGTTTATTCAAGTGCTGCGACTATACAGGGAGGTACCGTGATACACGACTTTGCAACGGCAGAGCCTGCTTCTTTCCTCAGATATGACAAACTGAAACAGTCCTACGTCAAACAAATGCTTGAAAAATGCCATCAGTGAACCGCAGTGAGCGGAATCAGACCTGTATGCTTTTTTGTTGTTGTTGTGCTCCTCAAAATCTTACCTCTGGCTTTCAGGAAGAGAGGCACCCTACCGCCATTAGTTTGGAGCCAGGAGATTCAGAAGCTAAGCCTCAAACATAAATTATCTTTTAAAAACCATCTAAAAAAAAAACTAAATCACAAACGCTCGAGTCATATTGACTTTCCCGGCACAGCCAGACTCTCAAGGACTCTTCCCCCAAAAGCCCCTGAGAAAGAAAGAGCAAAGACACCAAAACCGATACGATCCCACCGGCCCCTTCGCCCTGTTAGCAATTTAGATGCCCCCCTCGATAGGAGGCGGCGGATGGAAACAGAGAGCGGGGAACGAGAGCGAGAGAGAAACAAACGTTGGGCCAGTTAATTAATATTGTGCGAGGCAGACGACTCCTCACACTCACAGGGTGGTGGGTTTTTTTTTTCGTGTTTTTTTTTTTTTTTTTAAGACAACTATCACAGGTTGGTGGGAGAGTAGGCGGGGATTTAATTCCTCTCTCTCCGGTGCTTTCATTCTCTGCTGGATCAGAGTACGCGGAGATAACGGCAGCCCAAGGTCAGGGAGGGAAGAGACAGAGGGAGAGACCTCCAGCCAATTTACATGAAAGATGAATGGGAAGAGGGGCTGGGGGGGGGACTCTGATCTCCTTAGGGTGCACATGTGTGTTTGTTGGTGTGTGTGTGTGTGTGTGTGTGTGTGGGTGCGTGCGCGCGCGCTCACAAGAGGTCTGTGATCTCCTGGCCTTTGTGATGGAGATGGGCCCGGCCGGCCTGACCCGATAATGACGCGATGCTCTAATAGCATTCATCCTTTCTGCCGCAAAACTACTCAAGCGGAAAAGAGAGAGAGAGAGAGAGAAGAGGGGGAGAGAGAAGAGGGGTGGAGGAGAGAGGGAAGCGGGGTGGAGGGAAAGGAGAAGAAAAGGAGGGGAAGGTTAGCTAAGCTATGTTTAAGAAACGACGCAAATCATTTGTAATCTCGGAATCAGGGTTGAGGGAGGGAAGCGAGCGGGGGGGGCACCTTAGATGAGTGTGAAGCTGTGTGTGTGTGTGTGTGTGTGTGTTTTAGAGAATTGCGTTAGGTGTGTGTGTGTGTGTGTGTGTGTGTGACATTAGCAGTAAATGCACTGTGCCTGTGTCTCGTCGCTCTCTCTTTTTATCAGTGTATATTTGCTGTGAGCACTGGAGCGTGGAAGGCTTTCAGAACCCTGGCCCATAGGGGACGGGACCCTGTGTCACACACACACACACACACACACACACACACACACACACACACACACAGAGACAGTTACTTATCATACAGGGTCATTACAGGCCTCTAACTACAGCCCCAGTAATCACCGGTCTACATCAGCGTCCATACTCTGCGTACAATACCCAGCAGCTCGTATCAATAGAGAGCATGGGAACGAGAAGAGGGAGACACAAAATGGATAGTTACACAACCCCTTTAAAAAAAAAAGAAGAAAGAAATGATTATAGAAAGAAAAGAGCATTTGGTTTTCTTGTAACGAGCCCCACCTCCTTCTCTCTCAGACGGAGAAGGGTCTTCCCAGGAGGCAGCGGCGCGAGGACCCGGGTCTGACGCAACAGGTCTACTGCTACAACTGCTCCAAGAGACACTTCGGCCACGTGAGTAGCTCACTCTCCTGTCTTTTCTTACTTTCTTTAATCTCGTGTGTATGTATTTACCATCCGGTGTGCCTTTTTTTTCTTTCTTTTTCGTGTTCTCAAGGTCAAAATAACCCCCCGGGGGTGACGGCGTTTAACATGTCCAAGCACTACAAATCAGAAGTAGTTTGAATATTAACACACAGTTTTGTTTTCATGCTATCCCGAGAGCCGTTGGGTTCAACTTTAAGAGAGCAACGTGAATGAAAATGTCGGGACATTCCCACACACTGTCAACACTGTTTAGTAGACGTTTTCATGACGTTAACTTCTACATTAATGCAGTTGGTGACATAGTTTCCTGGTGGCGTTGAGGTTTATTATGGTCCTGTCTGCCATCCACTATTAACATAAAGGTAAATATGCATGTTTCAAAAAAAGGTAAAGCAGAAAGATAAAGTTAGCTCCGTGGATATTGTTAACAATAACGTTACACACAACAGACTGAATGTAGTGTATGGGTATTCTTTTGCAGCCTAAGCTATGTCTCTCCTTTGCGCTACGCGTGCACATTTCGTCATGCATTTGTGTGTTTCCCCTCAGGTGTGTACATATAAGGCAGCGTTCAACGGGACGTATCCCATCTCCACTTTCATTAACTACTACGACGTTAAGAAGGACATTGAGGAGAGAAACAAGAGGATCGTGTTAAAGGTTGCAGGTGAGGCTCGCACACAAACGCTTATATCTTTAATCGGATGTCTCTCTCGCCGCTGGCCTTTTATTGTCATCTGTTTTATGTCAAATCTATATCTGAAAAGTAGCTTATTTTCTTGACAGTTATTTTTTTCTTAGGGAACACTAAACTGTCAAATTCACTCAAACAACATGTTGAGTAAATAGTTAATGATAGTGATCATTTACTTGAAGCACAGCAGAGCTCCAGAGTATGGTTAACACGGCTATTGTTTTATGATTTGACATTGTTTATTGTAGCTTTATGCAGAGATTATAGACGTTACCGGAGTCGGGCTGAATATCGACACACCTTTTGTCAAACTTGACTTTTCACAATCAAATAAATAACTAAAGCCTTTTTTTTTGTTTGTTTCCGTCTTTCCCCAGAACTAAAGAGAAATGGCATTTTTCTAACAACCTGCTATCAGACTCCGCCCACTCCAGAACCACCACACAAGAAACAGAAAGTCGGCCATCACAACAACTACCACCACCACCACTACCACCACCACCACCGGCCAAACCACACACCTCGCCAGAGCGCCAAAAAAAACAACCACACCTTTTTCAACGACAGTGACTTCGTCAAGCCCGCGGCGCCCAAAGCCAAAAGGAACAATAAGCACAAGCAAAAAGAAAGCCACGTGAAACCGTGGAAACCCAAGAGAGCGGTTCCCGCCTCCAAAGACCGTCCCCCGGCGGCTAAACTCATCATAGATGAAGCAAAAGACTTCCCTAGAGGTGGAGGCAAAGGCGAGGGTGCAGAGAGGAAGAGGAAGAGGCCGAGTAGAAGAAAGAAAGCTCCTTCAGTGCCACCGGAGGCAGCCGCCGGTTCTCAGGGGTCGGCGTCGTGGCAGCCGAAGGAGAAGGGGAACAGAAAGAGGCGGGCGCGGAAGAATGGCGCCAAAAACTCCGCCGCGCAGGTGTACCCGACGGATGAGAACCTGTTCATCATCAAACAGAGGAAAAGCAAAAAATAGCGACCGGTCTGTGCGAGGCAGAGGCTTCTGCAGGACCAGCGCAGAAGGTTTGCGGCGTTCGTGGCGTTTTGAGGGACGTTTCAGACATTTTTTGCTGACTCAGGTCTTAGTTGGAGATGCCAGTGCTGCTTTGTGGGGTTCATCTGCCTTTTTTGTTTGTTTTTATTACTGAAGACGTTTTGGCAGAATATGAAAAGCTCAGATACAAATCATGGAAGGAATGAAAGCTTCAGGTTCCTGGTGTTGTGTTCGCCCGACACTCGAATAGAACGAGAGAAGTTCACACCCGGGTGTCCATGTGAACATTCAACACAGTATCACGGCAGTTTTAGAAATTGTAATCTATTGGCGAATTTAGAACAATTGTAACAGGTTTTTTTTTCCTCCTCCACACTTATAATTGGTGAATTATCTAAATATTTGAACATGCTGTAAATACCTCTACTGCTACATGTTTGATGCAAATCTACAGAAAGTTGTGATCTGGATAGAAACGCATCGCTGACATGCAGCCCTAGCAGTATTAACCCGTTTAACCATCCACTGCATCAATTTAGTTAACATGATGACATAACTTAACATGTTAACATGTTACCTTGATAATATCATCATTGCATTTTACATAAATAACCACATTAATATGTGAACTAAAGGAAACTGTACCATCAAGATCACATGGAGGAGTTAAGTGCTGACAATACAACCAGTAATGGCCTCAAAGGATGAAGAAAAAAATGTCTCATTTTATGAACCAAATAAAATATTTTCTGCTCAAACTGTTTCTGACTATGAATGTACAGAGTTTTGCTGATATGTGCGTGTCATATCTGAGGGTCGTATTACCATCTCAATCCAAACTAAATTGTAATGTTGTCCGCCTTGTAGTATTAAGGGGATTAGAAGGAAATAATACAGTAAACTACCTCGAAATTAAGTACTGCAGTACATACTGTACCGTATTAAATATAGTCATTTGCTGAAATGTTATTGTACTTTTATAGGCTATGTTTCCGCTTCGTGCACTCCTCTCTAATAACTCGTAATTACCACATTTGCGGCAATCAGTGAACGCAGCAGAGAGGCGCTCGTGACGCGTTACGCCGCTCCGCCCCGCGCGCCGTGGACAGCGGAGCGGTCTCTCGTCTCCTGCTCGCTATTCCTCCGACTTGTGTTGCCGCAGGTTTCGGTGTACGCACACTCCTCGTGTGGCCATAGTTGGTTCGTGTTTGACAGCGTCTGGACTCTGCTCAAAGAAGACGGGAAATGGAGAAAATGGCTTCGTCCTCAACGGGAGACGCCAAGCTGGACCAGGCTGTCAGCCAGTGGCTGCGGTACGACGAGGTGAGGTAGACGGCTAGCGAGCTAGCTTAATGTGCCGTGGTCGTGGGTCAGTGTTACCTGACGTTGTCCGAAGGTAAGTGTCGGGGTTAGATGACCATCATCAGGTACTGTGGGAGTGAGATAGCTCACACATTTGCTGGGGTTTCATTGTTGGCTAAAGTTGATTGTGCTCCGTTCCCCTGCGTGTTGACAGGTGTGACAGTCCTTAATGACAGCTAAAGTATTTCTGTAAAGGACCATCTTTGTGAATTCACGGAGATAGAGAGTCGGTGTTCAGGCGGTCCCCTTCTAAACCAAGTGATTGTCAATTCATTTCTAGTTTGACCTAGAAAGTCAGTTCAGATTAACGTGCAACGTGTAGTTTGTCTATTGGAAGTCTCCAATAAATACATAACTAATGAAGGAAATTGTACTTTGTTTGAGATGGAGCAGTACTTCAATATAGGTTATTTTTTTGCTACTACCAAATCACATAGTTCCTTCAATGATATAGTTAGTGTATGCAATCGCCATGGAGGAAAACACTAGTATGTTGTGCTGTAAATGTATAAATCAAATATAAAGCCCCACATGTCCTCAAAAGCACCACGGCCTCCTCCATACAGACTGATGTACATTAGTCATTTCACTAAGGAAAGACTTGTGGTTAAAGAGCACACAGATGTGTGACTAGGCTAACATGCATCCGGCCATCTGACCAACACAAACCGACTCATTCATGGTCTTTAAGAGGCATGGGATGCCACTAATCAGGTCACATTGGAAGAGAGACCCTGGTTCATTAGTTTGATCATAATTGCATTAGGGCAGCTTGCTTAGTGGCCGGTCGGAATAGGAAGCATCATGCACCCATTTATGGCTGCAATTTGTAACAAGATTAATTATTTAATAAGGTTTCTGCTTCATTTAGAAAAAGGACATTCGTTCACATTAAAATGTGCCACAGTTAACAAGGACATTCACTCAGTAGAACAAATATTCTCGACACGGCACACAATCTGAGTAACGGCTGAATGACGAGTTTAACGGGAAATAAACTACTTTCATTTCACTTCCTTTGTTTTATAAAGATAACCGACTTAAAACTGCCACTCGGTTAACTGTTAACTGCAGTCATTGGCAAAGATGTCTTCTAAAACCACAATGCCAAACATTTTGGTTATAAATTAATTTTTAAAGCCATTTTTCAAAAGGGGAAACCGCTAAAACTGCTCTTGATAACAGCCTTAAAAAACAAAACAATTGACAGCCTGAGGAAGTTCAATTCAGTTTATTTTGTATAGCCCAAAATCACAAATACAAGATTTGCCTCGGAGGGCTTTACAATCTGTACACATTACATCCATGTCCCAGAACCTCACATCGGATCAGGAAAAACTCCCCCAAGAAGTGACATAAACATTGCGATGTTACATTTAGATCATACTGTCTTTGTGAATATGATCTCCAGCTGTAAGCAATGCGCTACGAGCCACTTGTAAGTAATCAGGATTTCCCGCCTCAGAACCCCAAGACGGCATCAATGGTGCGGGACCTGGTGAGAGACGGAGCGGTGGAGGCTCTGAAGAAGTGCTTCTCCTCCAGGATGGAGTTTGGTACAGCAGGCCTGAGAGCAGCCATGGGCCCTGGCACCTCCTGTATGAACGACCTCACCATCATCCAGACCACGCAGGTCGGTGAAAAGATAAACATTACACATCAAGGCGAGTTTATTTGCATCGCACATTTCAACAACAAGGCGATTCAAAGTGCTTCACAGAAAACCATTGAAAGCAAAACATGATGCAGATTTCATAACCATTAAGAAAAGATTAAAACAGTCAAGGAAAAAGATTTAAAGTTGCAGTGCAGTTCAAGAAATAAAATGCAGCAGTGAGATGCAGCAGTTCAATTAAAGACAGCAGTGAACAAAAAAAAATCTTCAATCTGGATTTAAAGGAGCTGAGAGTCTCAGCAGACCTGCAGCTTTCAGGGACCTTGTTCCAGATACATGGAGCAGAAAAGCTGAACGCTGTCACGTGAAAAGCCACACGTGCACATTATTGAATCTCGCCCTCTGCTGTTTGAAGATCTCAGTGCAGTTATTTTTCTACCCAACTTCCTGTCGCTGTCGTGAAATATCCTTCAGTTTTCTCCCTTCTCCCCCCCAAAAACATATTTCTATTGTTACAGGGTTTCTGTCGCTACCTGGAGGAGAGCTTTGATAACTTTAAGGACCGAGGGGTGGTAATCGGGTACGACGCCCGGGCCCACCCTCCCAGCGGGGGCGGCAGCAAGCGCTTCGCCAGCCTGGCTGCAGCTGTGTTCATCAGCCGAGGGGTGCCGGTCCACCTCTTCTCTGACATTACCCCGACACCATTTGTGGTAATATCTTTAACTTTTTAATATGTATTGTAGTGCAGTCACAATGCCTTTAAAACAGAAGTATGAGTGTACTGCTTCCAGTTTAAAATTTGCTTAATATCACATTTGTGGGTCAAATTTGTCATTTAAAGTCAGATCAGTTTGCTGGTGGAGCAGGTGACAGTTATTCAAAAGTTAAAGGGCAAATTCCATTTTAAAGGTTTACCTCCGCTTTGTATACTGCCGGTTGCATAACTCACATAGGATTCACCAGGTTCACTCAGTTTAAGACTCGAGACCCTTCCCCCGACTTTCTGTCGTTCATAAGATATTCTTTAGAGCTGTACTGAATTAACATTAGAAGCTTATATTTTATGGTTTTTCAAATAAAATGTCATGTCTCTCGTTATATTTCACTAAATCATATTTTATGACATCGTCACCCAAAAGAAAATACATATTTTTTGTTATTATCGATATATGTAAAGGTAATTAACGGTGCTGTTAGACTGCTGACGGATCGCCCTGTTATTCTGGTGCGTGCCTCCCTTTGTGTGTGAAGAGCGCGACAGCAGACGATGATTGCAACTGTGTTTTTCTCGAATTTATGACACTCAAGAGTTATTGAGGATTGTTTGGATAAGGAGTTGGAAACAATCCGACAGTAACCAAGGGAATCTAATTCCACAAACAGTAAAATGCTGGTAATATAAGTGTAGCCTGATCTTTATCTGCAACTGTGCAGAAATACTGGCTTCAAACTGAATTAATAGATCTTGAAAACAGAAGGAAGCAGCATTTGAATATCATCGTTATGAATAAAGCTTAGAACTATTCTGTAACGGCTCAATATTCATAATGCAGCCCAGACAAAATATTTGATCTAAACACTAAGGACTTGGTGATACACACACTGAAAAGAACTTTCCTTTGCAACATGACTGATCACACAACTTATTTAGGTCAAACACAGAACGAGGACCAGTCAGAATTACTGTCGGCCTCTCATCTTTCTAACTTGACAATTAGTTTGTTTGATAACCGCGGTAATGGTTTGCTTTTTAGCAACTAGCTTAAAGTAAATAAGTTGGCTTGTTTCTGGTATTGGAGGTCTGTGGGCAGCACAGCGAGGGTTACGTTTCCACGAGCAGGAGGGGAAGAGAAGCGTAGCGACATAAGTGCCACACTAACCTCCATTTCCATTGAAATGACAGCCATAAAATGCCTCTACAAGGACTGGTTATGTACCACTGTCAACATTTTTTTTTGTATTGGTTTTCCTTACATTGTGCGCTTGCAGTGTACTGTATTTTAAAAATAAATACACACAAAGTGTGTGAATACACACTAGTTTGATCTTTGAGTGACCTAAGTGTGTCCGGCTCCCCGCAGCCTTTCACAGTTTCACACCTGGGTCTGTGTGCTGGTATCATGGTGACCGCCTCCCACAACCCCAAGCAGGACAACGGCTACAAGGTAACGGCTTCTACCTGCTCACTTTCTTTCTTACTCGCCGACTCACGAAGCTTGCTTGCTTACTTTCTTGTATATTTACTTTCTTGCTCGCTATTTTGCTTGCTTAGTCAAATTGCTTACTTTCTCACTTACTTAACTTAGTAGTTTACTTTGTTAAATACTTTCTTGCTATTTTACTTGCTTGCTTTCTTGTGAGTTCTTTTTTTGTGTCTTATATGTTGTGTATTTTCAGTACGGTGAGCTGAGTTTGGTTTTGACTGTTTATCAGATCAAAGCTATTTGATTATGTCACATACATTTGACTCTGGTAAAATCATTATGAGCATTTTAAATGTTCTGTCACTGTATAGAAGATACAGTGAACATATTTGTTAGTGCCAGTCCTCGTTCCTTGTTGTACCTGCTGACATGTCTGTCCCCCGCTGCATCCTCTGGATCTCAGGTGTACTGGGAGAACGGAGCCCAGATTGTGTCTCCTCATGACAAAGGTATCGCCAAGGCCATAGAGGAGAACCTGGAGCCCTGGCCTGAGTCCTGGAGCGCAGAGGAGGCCCTGAAGAGCCCATTGCTCAAAGACCCCTACAATGACATCCACACACAATACTTCAAAGCCATCCAGAAACACTGTCATCACAGGTGATTCATCGAAAACCGACTGAGCAGCAAATACCATTCAAACAACCTGAGGGAGGCTCGACTTAGAACTAGATAAACTGTTTAACATTGATGCTTATAATGTATGTGTGTTTGTGTGTGTGTGTGTGTGTGTGTGTGTGTGTGTGTTGTAATGGAAATGTGCTGCTATGAAATACCACTGTAGGCCATGCTAGCACACACACACAGAAATACTACAGAGTTGAAAACAGAGACACATGGAAACTTGAAAAGGAAAAACAAAACAATGTCTCTTCACAGAGACATAAACAAGAAGTCAGAGGTGAAAATCGTGCACACGTCTGTGCACGGCGTTGGCCACACATTCGTCCAGTCAGCTTTCGAGGCCTTCGACCTTCACCCTCCGTACGCTGTAGAGGAACAGAAAGATCCAGACCCGGAGTTCCCCACGGTGAAATATCCCAATCCTGAGGAAGGAGAGGGAGTGCTGGTATGTGGTGGACACTCACAATCACATGCGGTCGTGTATAGACGGGGTCATTTTGTTGTTGAATGTGTGATGTGTGTGTTACAGACACTGTCGTTTGCACTAGCGGAGAAGGAGGGGGCCACTGTTGTGTTGGCGAACGACCCTGATGCCGATCGACTGGCCGTCGCTGAGAAGCAGGAGAGGTCCGTGTTTACGCTTATTCCATTTTTCAACATGTTATCAACGTTGCGTTCATCAATAGACAGAGGTTACCTTCCTATCTGCCGAAAATCATTCGTCTGATGTAACTTGGTCTCGGGTCAGTCGACGTGTGTCAATATGAGCGTGTTCTTATCTCAGTATATGATATTGTGATGAGTCACAGGAAATCTTTGCAATAAAAAAATGATATAATGTATAATAGAAAGCTCTTTTCATTTAAGTCTCAGTAGTGAATAAAAGAAGCAAATAGACATTTTTTATTTAATTTTTTTTTTATTTGTTACAAATCATTTTATTATATTGTTTTTTCCAAAAACATCCAAACATATTATTATCACCCTCATTTTTGTGCGGCAGCAGATCGTGAACTCTCACATTTTCTCGAACCTATGCAGAGGAAATGCTTTGAACGCCACCGTCCGGTGGTGTTAAAGGTCATGTTTGTTTGTGTCTGTCTCTCTCGGTGTCAGTGGTCAGTGGCGAGTGTTCACTGGCAATGAGTTGGGGGCGCTGCTCGGCTGGTGGATGTTCCGCTGCTGGAGAGAGCAGAACTCTGACGCTGCGGCGGTGAAAAACCTCTACATGCTGTCCAGCACGGTCTCATCCAAGATACTGCGTGCCATCGCTCTCAAGGAAGGCTTCCACTTTGAGGTAGTGCTCGTCAAGTCAACAGCTGTGAAGTTGGCTCCAAAAGTGTGCTTTACTGCCACAAGAAGACAGCCGTAACAACATGTTCCTGTAGGGGTTAGCGTCTCCCTGCATTGAGGGCTCATGAAATGCTTTTAAAAATATACCACTTTAAGATAAAATTGTTTGAAATGTGGCTAAATGATGTTCATTAGACGGTTACATTCACTCCATTCTTGGTAGGCTTCTTCGACTTTGCAAATGTTGCTTAAAGTTCTTATTTCAAACACGTGACGGTTGCTGTCGCCCGCTGTTTGGACAGGAAACACTGACGGGGTTCAAGTGGATGGGAAACCGAGCCAGAGAACTTTTGGACCAGGGCAAGACGATTCTGTTTGCCTTTGAGGAGGCCATAGGTACACGCACACTCACACACTCATGTATGTTCATAGGAAAGTGGTTCTGATTAACGCTCTGATTAACAATCCTCCATGATGTCACAAAATAACCTAATTTGATCTGCCGGGAAATGCTCATCTGATGTACATGTATGTACTACAGGCAGCTGACCTGATAGAAACCTGGGTGAAGTGTTGACCTTACTTGATAATATAAACTGCCAAAGAAAAGTGGGCCTAGAAGTAAATGCATAAGATGTACTGTATAGAAACCTCCTCCCTTAAGCGTAGCGTAGCATTGAGGCTTAGCATAGCATCAAATTGGTGTGGTCTCTTTTTGTTTTCAGAGCAAAAAATACATTTAAAAAAGCCAGCTCTCTTTAACTTCTTCAGACTCGTCCTCTGCGTCCGCCTGCCTGACAAAACCCGTAGCAGCAAGTGTATTCACTCTGGTGTTGTTACCATGTTGTACAGAGAGTTGTTCAATGAACACATGCAGCATCAATATCAGTGGTGTCAACTGAGGACCTTGGCTTATTGTTAGTCCGTAGTCAAACTCCACACCCATATGGTATTGGGACAAAGGTCGCTTAAGGTTAACGTGTCAGGTGTCCACGCGACGCGCGCACACATCATCACATTCCAACATTCCCTTATAACACGATTATGAGGCTGTAATTGGAATCGCATGCCTTTTGCGTGCACTGTTAGTAACAGAAGCAAGTGACTTTACAGCAGCGGGAGGTTTATGCACACTGTGGGTGAACTGAGTGTGTGTGTGTGTGTGTGTTTCAGGATATATGTGCAGTCCTTCTGTATTAGACAAAGATGGAGTGAGCGCTGCAGCCATCGCCGGAGAGATGATTTCCTATCTAGCCACAAAAAGCTTAAGCCTTTCCCAGCAAGTCACGACCATCTATGAAGAGTAAGACGCACACCCCGTCTGTCTTTGAGTTGTTCGTGTGAGGCACAGCAGACTTGATCTCCCTCCCTCTCTCCCTCCACTCCTCTTCGTCAGGTACGGCTACCACATCAGCAAGAACTCCTATTTCATCTGCCACGACCAGGACGTGATCCGCGGCCTGTTCGAGCGCCTAAGGGCCCGCGGCGGCCAGAAGGACTCGTATCCTACCGAATGCGGCCGCTTCTCCATCTCCACGGTGCGGGACCTGACCACCGGCTACGACAGCAACCAGCCCGGTAACAAGGCTGTAAGTGGACCCGCGCACATTTTTAGACACGCGACTCCAAATAAAGGATAATGTCCATCAATTGGTTTGCTAACAAGTTAGCCATATCAACTCAAAAAGGTGATGTGTCATTGTTGTGTTCACAACTTTCCTGTGCCCCCAAGTGGCCAAAGAAAAGTCAGTTAATGCAGGTTTAAAGGTGGACTTTATGGTGTTTTTAAAGGTCGGTTAAGAGCACTATGATTACATTTCAGCAGGAAGAGAGCTAGTCACATAGCAGCAATGATTATTGTAACGCAATCACGTGTTGAAATGTCATCCCAAAGTTGTTGCTCGATATGATCCGACCCGTATGTTTTGTGTTTTCCCTCCTGATGTTGTGTGTTCATGGAGAATTCCCCTCCAGTGTTTTTTTTTCAAACAGAAGCTCCTTTTGTGGTGATGTGTTTTTTTTTCACCTGCACATCCCTCCCTCTCCCTCCTCTCCGGGGTTTCAGGTCCTTCCCACCTCCAGCTCCAGTCAGATGATCACCTTCACCTTTTCCAACGGCTGTGTGGCCACCATGAGGACCAGTGGCACTGAGCCCAAAATCAAATATTACACAGAACTCTGTGCTTCTCCTGGCAACAGGTAGGTCGCCGGGGAGGAAAGTGACAAGTTGTATTAACGTCTGTATGTAGTCAACAACTGATTGTCCCCGTAACCAAAGCATTAATTAACCTCTCAAATCATTCAAACCTCCCTTGCAGATAAACACTAACACATGCCAGGCGAACAAACAAAACAATCAACAAAAATAATAAAAGCTTTTGAAAAATGTGACTTTAAATAACTGAATTGTCGTGCAGCATCACATTTAGTTCATTCAAGTGTCAAGTGTCAATCAAAAGAGCCAAAATATTATATTCATGTCATCTAAAAAGAGAAATCTGTGAATAAACCATTTTTATTTCTCCCCTCTCACATCATTGTTGGTCAGTTAGTTCATGTGTCAGGGTTCATATCATATTATTAATGGTTCAGGGTTCTGATCATATTGGCCTCTTTATTAATTTTTTTCTGTGCCTTAATTTCGGGAGGAAGAACGCCACGTGAGAGCACAGTCGGCCTGTTAGTGACCTGTGATTTATACTATCAAATTTCAGAAGATAGTCAGTTTACAGTTTAAATAATCAATTAATATGAATGTATGATATTTTCACCTGTTTTTTTTCGTACTTTCTGTCGATCAGATGATTGTTTTAGCTCTACCGTTCATTGTCCTCTTTTGTTTCCAGTGACGTGACGCACCTGAAGAAGGAGCTGGACGACTTGGTCGACGCCATTGTTGAAAACTTCTTTGAGCCCGAGAAGAACAAGCTGCAGCCCAAGCCAGAGTAGAACCCCCTCACACACACAGACACACACACACACACACACACACACACACACACACACACACACACACACACTCAAACAGGACAAGTGTTTTTGGACCTCTGAACAGCGGTCCACATCATGTCTTAATTACTCTAGAAGGGTTTCTCAACTCCCCACAGGCCTGCCCTTAATAATAAATCTCTCTTTGTGACATCTTCACCAACGTGTTCTCTGAGTTCACCTCACGATCTGTACACATACGACATCACGTCTCAGGACCTCACATCGGATCAGAAAAATATTATTTCACGTGGAAAAAAAAGGAAGAAACCTTCAGGAGAGCAACAGAGGAGGATCCCTCTCCCCGGATGGACAGAAGCAATAGATGTCATGTGACCAGAATGTAACAGAGTTACAGCACATCCAATATCATTCATATAATGAGTAGTGTTAAATACTTCTCCCTGCTTCAGCATCAACTGCAAGACTGATAACACGAAGAGTTCCAGAAGTGTCAACAGGATAACTGCTGAGACTGATATTGACGTGTAAATGCATGATTTTAAACTGCTCTTCAACTCACTGAACTGTACTACCTTGATACTAGTAAGGTACGGCATTGAAGGTTAAGTATATTTAAGCTGTCATTCCAGAGTTACCTTTCAAGCACCACATGGTGGAGATGATGTACACTGCTGTGACTTCATGTGAACTGTTAACAACCGAAGGGACCCTGAACGTTACATCACTAGACATTGTGTAGTTATCATGTTTTCTATAGCGGCTCATCTCTTTACTCACGTGCCTCCCATTCCAAAGTGCTGTGACGAAAGTACATTTTAACTCAATAAAAAAACAAATATATATATTTTTTAAAAACACTTTCTTCGGAGGGGGAGTGGTAACGCGCACATTACGTGCGGACACGCGCATCTTCCGGCTGCGCATGCAGGCAGCATGCACTTGTCATGCACCCACCCATCTGAGCGCATGGAGGAGGGAGGTCACGTCTACGCTGTCCTCTATATTTAACTCAAACTAGAGACCGGCAGAGCTGCGTGAAGCCTCTCTCTGGGTGCGCGCGCGCGCGTGTAGTTCTGTAGTTGCTCTGAAATACGCTACGACCTCTCTCGGTTTCGCTTCGCGCGTCGGACAAGACTCCAGTGAACAGGTAAGAAAGATGTGCCGAGTGTGAGAGCAGCGGGGAGAAAAAGCCAAAGCATGTTGAATGGATTTTAAACAAATCCGCACTTTTGGGAATAGAGTAAACACGATGTTGGTGTCTGCACCACTTTGTGCGTAAAAATAAACTTGTGCCGTGCGTAAAGAGCCCAAAACGCGGCGGAGGAGATGGCGCGTGAGGAGGGCTGCGCTCCTCGGAAATCCGCACTCTAACTTCCGTCGCTGTTCTGGTGCAGCGGACAGATCTATATATTTATTTATATATATATATTTATATGGAGTGCCGCACGGTCCCAGCTGGGTTAAGTTGAGCATGTATTTATATTGCAAGGTCAAATATGAGTTATGTGAGCACGCGGTTTCGCTTTACTTTTGTGTTATGATTTCATAGCTGGTAGGATCTATGTTTTAGAAGCATGGCCATCGTGTCCCGTTGTTCATGGTGACGTAGCTGCTCGTTTAACCCCCGCACTCCACGGATTCCATATACAAACTTACGTTTTAGACCTCTCTCTTTCATGACTAACACGACCCCCATTAAACTGTCACGTGTCTGTGTCCTTGAGACTGTTAAAGGTGTAGGTCAGTGGTCAAGTCACATGTGTTTCTAGTCGGGTAAACAACACCAGGTGTTTCTTTCTTTACAGTCTCCTCCAGATGACCGTGTGACTACTAAGACTCCCATGACTCACATGGAGCACGGCGAACGCCTCTGTCCCCTGACTTGATGTTCTGCAGGTAGATAAATAAAACAAAGCCGAGGCGGGCCTGCTGCCTCCGGCCCCCACAGCGGGACATGGAGGGACTCTACTTTGAAGTGAAGCCCAGGAGAGACAAACCCTCCGGGCCGAGCGGCGCTGAGAAACCCGCTCCGAAAATAACTTTGAACTGCCGCTCGTGTCCATCCCTTCCACACCTGGCCTCTTCCGCCCCGCGTCCCCAGAAGCCCTCTCCTTCTGCGAGGAAGAGGAGGACAGCATCGCAGGGAGAAAAGGTAGAGGAGGAGGAAGAAGAGGAAGTACGATACACACTGACGTTGATCGGCTCTCTGCCCGTCCACCAGCTGACCACCATGGCCATGCTGCCCTGGGTGGTGGCCGAGATCGGCGCGTCCGCGAAGAGGAGTCCGGTCGCCGCGGCGCGGTCCGGGGGACACTCGGGGCCCGGCGCCTCCAATCAGACGGTGCTCCTGTGCGTGTCGGCGTCGCGGGTGCGCTGCGTGAGCGTCCTGGGAGAGGGAGTCGTCTGGGACCCCCTGACGCGTACGGTGCTGCTCGAGTGCCGCCCGCACCAGGTGACCAAGCTGATCCACAACAGCCAGGAGCCCGGCGGCTTTGGCTTCCTGGTCAGAGGCGCTCCGAGCTGCTGCTGCTACGTCTTCCGGTGCCAGGACAGCACCAAGGTATGTGATTAAACCCTGTTATGCAAAGTAGCAAAACACTAAAAAGAAAAGGTACTATAACACAGCTACAAAGGTGGGCCAAGTCATCTCAGCCGATGGCAGAGGCACTAGTCAAATAAATGATCAGTTTGGAATTACACGAGAGACAAAGAACCGAAACATTGTTAAGTTTAATGACAAAAAGCTGCCCGAGCGTTCAGTGCATCAGTGAAACCGGATCTCGCTTTGGCATGAGGGATTCCACGCGCGCAAACACACTCCTGACCTCCACGATCCTTTCACCTCTCCTCCACATGGCGAGCGTTTGCCTGCCGCCCGCCCGGCCTCAGCTCAGCCGGTGACCCGAGTCCAGCCGGAGACATTCGATGGCGCCAAGAGCCAACATACCAAAGACTCCACCGGATAAGAGAGATGGAGAGGCAATGGAGACACGAAATGATTCAGAATATACAATGTCAGCTCGACCTTGATTTTAGACATGTACAGTATATATACATATATGTGTATACTGTACATATATTTAGCTCACTGCATCGTCTATATGCTGTGTGAATGCCCACATACACACTCAAACACACACACACACACACAGGCTGTTTGTGTGTTAAACAAGCTTGCTTTACTTAACCAAGCAGGATGTAGAACCGCATTACCATGGTGAACACTTCCTGTGGCCCAGTGTGTGTGTGTGTGCGTGTGCATGGATGCTTGTTGTTCTCTCTCTCTCTGGTTCAGCCCTTTGGAGAATGCTATGATGATGATGTCATGTCAGGCCGACCACCTGTTGCTCTATCTCTGTCTCTCACACACACACACATGTACCGAACCAGAATGGGGAAGCTTAAACGACCCCGGCCCTTCACAACTAAAACCACACACACACACACACACACCAACTACCAAATCTGGAAACATTTATAGACAGGAAACACTGAACCACACACACAGATAGACACACACCTCGGGGAGGTGATGGTACATTTCATTTGAATCACAATTTGTATGTGCAGCAAACACTCGAAAGTATTTAAATATGAGCCAGCATTCAAAAATAGAGAAGATGCATGAGATAATGTTCATACTCAAGATGATATTTGTCTTAATTACTTTGTCACTTTATTATAATGCGCACATCTATGAGCCCTTGTGATATTAAATGTGATCCTTTTGTCCAGCATGCAATGAAATTAGTAATGGCAGTTAAAGGACCAGTGTAGGATTTAGGGGGATTGCACTGGAAGGAATTGAATATAATATCCATAACTATGTTTTCATTAGCGGATAATAACCTGAAGCTCAGAATGATTGTTTTCTTTATTTTGGATTTATGGAGATTTTATCTACAACCTCACCACTAGATGGCACTAGATCCTAAACACTGCTCCTTTTAAGGGAGACGGACAGAATCTGTCTCAGAGGGTTTGTGGTGTTTTCTATTGCTGCTCCTGCAGTGGCACAAAGTGACCACCAGGTGTCACCACTGAAGTGTTTTAACAGTTTGAAGGTTTCGTGAATGACCGTTTGTTAGAACTCAGTTGCTGCTTCTTTGTGTTTTAATTAATCAGGAATTTTTAAATAATGATGTCCTGATTTGTATTTATTCATTTAATTTTGCAATTTTAAGTGTTTTTATTACCTAAGCACTATTCTGTGAGTCAAAAGGTGGCAATGACTTAAAATTATTATTATTTTCTAGTCAGTTTAGACAGTTAAAAGGCCCTGTTCTGGTCCGTTTACTTCATAATTCATGGTGATTATGATAAATTTAAAATAACTATATTTGTTTGGATATTACCATGGGATTAAGTAAATATGCAACTCTGTATTAATTACAAACAGTTCTTCAACTGATCTGTTTACAGAGTTTGCTTGTGACATAAAAGAGGAACCTGGCAAGAAAGTCTGACCTAATAAAATCCTTTGAGCTACATTTACATCCAAACCCACCATTTCCTCTTCAGATATTAGTGATACTCCATTCTCCTCTACTAACTACCTTTATTGAATAAATAAACCATTCATAATGGCTTTTCATGGAGTTGTACAACTGTCAACATGTGGGTTTGACCAGTCCAGTGTTAAAAAATACACATATCTCGAGGTAAATTAATTGAATCACTCTGTAAAAGCCACTGGTGATAAAAAAACAACAACAAACAAGCAGACTAGATAAGGACCTGGTTTTACAGTAGTTAACCTTTTAATTGATTTGAAGACACAGAAAGGGGACAGCATGGCATTTACTGGATGTTACATTGTTGACATAATCTAGAATGATGTCATCTACAATACAAAGTGTAAGCCGTTCTGCCACGGTGGAGCTTGAGACAAGTGTTGGACCAAAAGGATTTGACATAACAACGGGTATGAAAGTGCTGCTGCAGGAAGTTCATTATTCATTCCCCGCTATCAGTTGCAGTGCATCCCACGGGCACTCATTCCTGCTTGATTAGGTCTGCTCTGCTTGACAGACCGGAAATACTGTTTATACTCGGTCATAGCAACGCAGATAACAGTCTAAATCGTGCGACGGTTAATAGGGGAAAACCTCAAAAATCTGCCGCCCAAAAATTTGACAACCCCAGGACAGGAACTGTGTCCACCCCATCCTCAAAACGTATTGGCGGATTTAACTGCGACAATTTTACAGCGGTTAACTGGAATAAAGTCAGCAGTCGGGAAGTTGACCTTCAAAACAAAAGCATATCAACGTAGTCTGTAAAGGATATCGGTATGAAGTGACTAGAATTATTTTAATTTGAAATGTCCGAATCGGATGTGTTGCAATTGCACGGCGGCCAACTTGACGGTTAACCGCAGGCTCCTTGGCTTCGGGCAGCAAAATCAACTTTCCAATGAAATGATATTGAAGTGTCCCACACTGTCCGGGACGAGTCGCGGAGAAGCAGCGTTCGGGTCTCGCCTTTGGGAAATTCATGGCGGATGGGATGAAAGCGCGTCTCCAGCGGCTCAACTTGTTCAACACCAAACAAGAACAGAAGGAGGTGAGTTACGTCTAAAAAAAACAAACAGCCGCGGCGGCGCGGTGCCGTGTCGTTGTGCTGCCGTGCTAAGTGGAGAGTTAGCTAACGTCACCCGGGGCGGTTAGCGAGCGTCCCCATTAGCTGGGAGTGAGCGTAACATGTCCGTAGCCAAGTTCAACAAGTTGGCTCGCGGGAAGGTTGAGCCGAGTTGGGCGACTTTTTCCGGGACTGCAGCAGGAACAGTCGCTACACGTCCAGTCACGTTGTCCTCCACTAGTTGGTTTTCACCGTGAATTATGATACTTAGCGAACGTCCACTGCTCCAAGTATTGTTTATGTCAAATGTTTGCGTGACAGTGAACATATAAAGTGACCTTTGACACACATGCTACTGTTCTTTCTATCGACCGTGACGTTGTGGGATGTGTGGCTACGGCCTTGGCCAAGGACCTGACCATAAGTGGTCAAGGACCTGACCATAAGTGGTCAAGGAAGGATGAGTGGAAAATGGACAGTGTCATCCCTGAGAGGTAGCTGTGCTGTGTTGAGGGTCACGTGGAGTTTCTACAGAAGTTTGACCTGAAATTTGAAGACAATGGATGCGCCATGAAAGTGACAAACTCACTTTGAAATTTGAAGACACGATTTAATTTAACTTTTGTTGCTTTCTTTGGATGATTGTATGACAAAATGTACCATGAATTTATTATTGTTTAACTGTAGTGTGTGCATCTGTGGTTGGGAGTCAGAACAAGATATTCTCTGATCTTCACTGCAACTAAATATATTTAGAGGTAAAGTTTAATGAGATAACAAAAAAATTATATATGTGTATATGTTCTGACCAATGTTGACTAATGGACAAAATAATGATTAATTAATAATGAAAATAATCATGTTGTTTTCCAAAACAGTTGGCGCGGTATCATTTATATTAGAGAAACCTGTTTGGTGCATCATAATCATCCTCCCAACTCGCGGTGTTGCTCAACTGTCTTTATTCATTCCAGTCACTAAATCTGACTTATTGTTTTCTTCCTGTAACTGGATGCTGTTAACGCTGCTGCTTCTGTTAATCAGTGGCTTGGTTGACTGTCAGACCCCCAATCTGCTTAGCTGTTGTAACACAAGCCAAATAAAGGTGCATAAGAGAGTCACGGGGATATCACCTCCAGAAGCATTGTGCTCCTGGAGGAGGAGGAAGAGGAGGAGGAGGAGGAAAGTCGCTCTGTGCAGTTAGTCACACGGCGTGACTCGGGATCTCATGTCTACACACACACACACACCTTTTATAGAATTGTCCTAAAGTGAATCTCGCTGTCTCCATTCCAACTGCAGAATATTTGGGAGTTTGGCCCCTTTTTATTTTTTTCCAGATTAAGCAATTGTGATACATATGACAGAAACTCTGCACTGTAATGGATGACTAGACCAAAATAACTTCCTCACGTACAACAATTTTGACGAATAAAAAAAAGGTGATTGGGGTTAATGGTCACCCAAATTGTCCCAAGAGTGCTTGGAATCTCCCCTTCTCTTTTTTTTGTGTGGCCATACCGTCTTCTCGTAATCCCTCTGGTCCCACATGCCTCTCCCTCCCTCCTCGCGTGACACAGTCTTTGTGCCGGTTTTAACTTTAAACAAGCCTGTACAACTGGAGGCACCTCTCTGTCTTTATATAACTGACCGTCTCTCCTTGAATGTCCCCTGTCGGTCTTATTTGCCGAGAAGTCTGTCTTTGTTCGGCTTTGTTCATTTGACGTTTACCTGCCTGGCTTGTCGGCCTTTGAGCTACACCAAACTATCTTCCTGGATGAGAACATTATCTGCGAGGCTCACTGACCTCATCTATTCTCAACCGGGAGTTCATTCTGACTCAGCAGAGCACTTTGACAACAAGCTCCTACATTGTGTCCTCGCTATCACATCTGAATGAGCACGTCGTCTCCGCCTCAATACGTCTATTTGAAGTGGCTCCTTAATCCCGAAAGAGAGATGTCAATGTGTCTGACTGCGTTACAACTACCCCCCTTTCTCTTTTTGTGTTAACTTTCTGAAAGTAATGTTCTTCGTCTGCCGTGTGGCTCCTCTGTACTTTGAACTTAAGGCTCCGTTCCACAAGACTCAGGCACATGACCATGGGAAGTTGGGGTTTTTCTTCGCAGGCTCGTCATAGCTGTTGTTTTCTTTTTATCTAGGCCGACTGGTGTCTGCTGTTTTCAGCGACATTCCTTTGCAACTTCTAATTTGAAGCCAGACTTTAAGGCCATTAAGGCCAGTTTTGTAAACGTAACCTATAGTGATTGTACAAAGTATTTTAATTAAGCTGTTGTGTGAGAGTAAACTGTCCATTTGTGTATTTTACTCCATTATTTATTAATGCAGGTCATGAGCTTGATACAAAGTTCCTTTTGAGCAACAAAAGAGATGATATTATCACTTTGTGATTAGGAACAATACAGGAATAAATCACAGATTGCCTTAAAAACAAAACGTAATGATTTAATTGTGGTTAATTATTTTTTTTAAATTATTGGGATAATCGTGAATATCCTCCATGAGTGACTTGCAAAAAAAGAAAAAAAATGCGGTCTAGGTCACTGGCATGGTTTGTTGGTTTTCCCCAAAAAATAATTGTGGCCAATCTGTGATTCTATACAGATATTAGTTTCTACTTCAAAATGTAGGGTAAAGTGATCCCAGTATGTTTATTAAGAATTTGAGGCATATTTTGATGATTATGCAGAGAATGTCTCAAATCAGGAATTATTCTGGTCAGTACAATTGTGACATGAAGTTTTAATTTTCCCTGCATCTTATGTCTGTTGGTGTTAAGTAGAAATGTTTAAGTAGACAAAGGCGTTTTGTTGTTTTTAGATTTAATCTTTGTTGGGCAAACATCTTTGCTACTAAGTGTGGGAACTACGGCTGTATTAAAGCCTTGTGAGAGGGGAACTAGATGGTTCAGAAAGAGAAACGCCAAAAATAGCCAAAGAGTAATATTGGTGTAATGTAGACTAATCTATAAAATGCGTTTCACGGTTTTGTTTTTGTAATATTGATAACTGACTACACCCTTTGTATGATTTCCTCCATTTTAACCTTTTTGCTCATTACGACTAACACCAAAAAGTCAATTTTGTTCATTGAGCTCGGTCGCAGCTTCTCCTTTACCGGCTTGTACTTGTGTAACTTCCCTCTTTTCGAGGTCAGCACAACAGTAGTCCTATTTAATTCTGGTTCTGCGGAAGACAACATGCTTTTTCAATGTTGCTCCAACTGCGAGAGGCCAAGTTTGAGGGTCACAGCCCAGAGGCTGTGTCCGACCGCCTTCCTGTCTGAGATCATGTACATGTCGCACTGAACAAGATGCCGTGTGTCTGCAGCTCCAAGCAGCAAACTCTCGCTCTCCACCCTCCCAACGCTCTCAATCCACAACTCCAGATCAGATGTGTTTGGCTTGCTTAAAGCAGTCTGAAAAGGGGGGGAAGTATCGGAATAAGTTATCTAGGAGTGCACGACATACGACGATGACAAGCAAAGAAATATATCTGCTTGCATTTATCATGTTTGGAGAGATACCGAACAGAATACGTTCCTTTTAAGGCCGTGACACATTTTAAACTTAAGACGCTGCTATCAGCAAATTGTGCAATTTTTGCTTGAAAAAAATGACTCATTCAGGTAACAACCTCCGACTCTAAAAAGTGAAACCATTGCTGAAGTATAAGAAAATGACTCTACTTCTCACTTGATGTATTCCCTTAGTAAATATTCAAAACATGTCTTTATGGTCTCAATCTCTAGTTTCAAGTCTTCAATACAGCATGATGTACATTTTGTAAATTATGGTCCATTCAGAGTCAAATGGACCATAAAGCAGGGTATGCTTTAGGGTGGGTTTACTGTGATTGACAAGTCGCTACCACGCCGTCACTCCTCGCAGTCCAAATATGATAACTTCTGCTTACTGGTGGCAAAAAAACAAACAAGATGGCAAACTCGAGACTTCAAAACCACTGTCCACAAACCAACGGGTCACGTCGCAAACAAATACGTCCTCTTCTTCTGTTCAGTCTCTGCTCCAGTTATTGATCAGTTGGCATGTTTGAACTTCAGTTCTTCAGGCGGTAGTCGCGACTATACCATCATCAATCTGAGCTGTTAAGGAGCTGTCATCAGGCAGAGCAGAGGGAGTGAAACCAGCATAGGGGTGGCTGGAAAGAGAAAAGACTGGACTTTATAATTTGAGCAAACAAATCCTCCTCTGTACGTCCCGTGTCTTTGGCGAAATGAGTGTGAGGAGAGGGACACTCTGAGACTAAACGCGTCTGTTAGTTGAAGTGTTTGGTTGAAGAGTCAAGGCAGTGATAGCAGAAGGAAGCGGAAGGGAAGGGGAGGAGGGTGGAGGGTAGCAAAACAGAGAGATGTCTGTTATTAGTGGACAGATAGCAGACTCCACTCTCATGCCAGAGTGATTGAAAACAAGTAGAAGCTTGGAACTCTCTAGCTTCATGCTTCAGAATACGTCGTCTACCGTATCGGTGGTAAATTGTGCTAAATTTGTGGGGGGGGGGTTTTACGCCATGGCCCGAGACACGTTATTTCTCCAGATTGTCCATCCGTACGTACGTCCTATTTTCATTGAACTCGACATCTCAATCTCCTCTCATCAGATTTGGCACAAACGTCCACCTGGACTCAAGAACAACCTGATTAGTGGTCAAGGGTCGCTGTGAGCTCACAAATCACATATTCGGCCATAGCTCTGATAATTATGACGATTTCACTCAAATGTCTAACAGGATTAAAAGGACAACAGGTAATTGGACAATGCTGCCGAGCAGTGTTCATTCCATTATTACCTGCAGCTATGCAAATTTTATTTAATAGCGGCTATTAAAGAACAACAAAGACCCCGCCCAACTAAACACGTGTTTAGTTTCAGGATACTTCAACCACTCGCTTGCACTCCAGCTCGTCAACGTAGTCTTTTTCCCGCCGCCGTTTTCTCGCAACCACCCAATCAGTGCTGCGCATGTGCAACTGTCAACAGAGATAAGAAAGAAGCTCAGATGGTTTAATTCTTATGGGCAAATGAGTTGATGGATTTACTAGCCAGATGTGGCATTTTTACTTTCTAGCGAGCGATCCTTGTAGATGGTCACAGCTTATCTCTCTGTCTCGCTCAACATATATGCACCTGCTTTGTCTTTATGGGATTAAATTAGGCTCAAATAATATTTAGAGACTACCATGACATGTTTTCATTTTGAAAGATATAGTCATGCTATTTGTGGTTTCCATTTATTGATTCAAATTCTTGTAGAAATTTCAGTCGGCGTATCCATTGCGGGAACATGATCTGGATCAGTGTGTCCTGTGTGTGGATAAAACCGTTGTATATCAAACAAGGAAAGTAACCAGGAGACTCTGTTTACATTTGGTGCCACGTGAGAGCCCCTTATCTTCAAGACATGCAGAGTTTATAAAACGGCGTGCTGCTCTCAGATATGTCATAACGCGACGTCAAATTTAGAGACTGCAAAAGTTCCCTTTTATCTCAACTTGTTTATCTGTACTCGCATGAATATAAATATACATTGGCAAAAGAAGAGCAGCCTGTAATATTTGTTGATAGATTTAAAAAAAAAAAAAAAAACGTGTAATGAGACAGAAACAGACTTGTATGTCTGTACTGTGATTTAGGGAACACGTCCACATATTGACTGTTTGCCAGTAAACTGTTAAAAAGCTCCGAGGTAACAATTTTGTGGTTTTAAATTCATGTTTGAACTGAGAACAATCTCTTTCTTCTTCTTTCTTCACTCCTTTTCTGTGCATCTCTCGCTCCGCTACTCCATTTCCATTCTGTTAACGGTCCAATATTCATCCATTTAAGGTGAAGTGTTTTATTTTTTGAACACAGCTTATAGCAAGGCATGGGTACAGAAAGGTGCTGCATTATTAAAGACCAGCGTATTAATACATAATTAATAAGAATTCATATAAATTGATTATAAATGAAATGATTATTTAATTTCTTTAGAATAATAATACATTCTAGACCTGTTCCGAATGTATTCTTATTTTTTAAATAATAATACAAAATTAATATGAATAAATATTCATATATATATATATATATATATATATATATATATATATATATATATATATATATATATATATATATACATATATATACATATATATATATATATATATATATATGTATATATATATATGCTGATATCTGCATATATATATATATATATATATATATATATACATATATATATATATATACATATATATATATATATATATATATATATATACATATATATATATATATATACATATATATATATATATATATATATATATATATATATGTATATATATGTATATATATATATATATATATATGTATATATATATATATATATACATATATATATATATATATATATATATGTATATACATATATATATATATATATATATATATATATATATGTATATACATATATATATATATATATATATATATATATATATGTATACATATATATATATATATATATATATATGTATATACATATATATATATATATATATATATATATGTATATATATATATTTATTTATTTATTTATTTATTTATTGTTTTGTGTTGTTGGTCATTGTTAGCACATGCCAACAATAAAGCAGTGTTGGTCATGTGCTAACAACCAACCAACCAACTAGGATACACAGCATTACCTGTCACTATAGTGTAAATTATACTTTTGTGCGTCTTCCAAACCTTTTAAATTTGTTATTTAATATGAAAAAAATATAAATGTTTGTTAAAGATAATCTATGTTCAAGAGTAACTGCACACTTGTATGTTTTTTTTTTTTTTTAAAATATAAGCTAACTGATATGATTGTACTGCGATGAAACTCATTAATGCTCGTGCTTATGTTTACATTTCTCGCCAAAATCTGAAAAATGTTGAGATCGGCGACGCCAGAAAATTCCCATAATTCTCAACAACTTGAGCGTGAGCCGGCGTCTAACCGGTTAACCGAGGACGCTTGTGTGAGTCTGCAGAGCCCTTAAATGATTGGATGATTGTTGATCATGATGATCAGCTGATATCTGCATCTGCTAAGTGACGGAGAAAATACAGATGCCAGGTAGAAGTACAATATTTACTACTACTCTGAGATCTGACTAAGAGAACCATTCTTTTAGCCAACGCACTCAAAATGAGGCTGGTTATTGTTCTGACAAGAGAACAAGAGCGAGCACATCTCATGCCGAGGCAAGACGCAGCAGGACCCGACCTGAAGTGAGTCACGTCTGTGAGACGGCGGTTTTAAAATCTCATAAACCATGACATCACTAATGTGACTCAGCCGCTGCTTGTGCTTCGCTTGTCTGCCTGTGTTCTCCGCTCTGTGGTCTGGTTCGCTGCCAGCGTGGTGTCGCAAAACTGGGCTCGTAACAGAGCGATGTACGAGGATGATGTGCAGACCGACGTCGGAAGTTAGCATCCGTGTGACGCGAGGTTCCCGTCCACCAGACGACAGTGGGATTTTTTTTTTTACTGGATTTTGGATTGTTGCAGAATATAACCCCAGGGGCAAACGGCTACGTTTATGATGCTTACATGTTTTGTTCAGCAAGATAAGGCTAGAAAGCAACCTCACCAGAGTCACATGACTTTAGATCTCCACCACTAGGCTAAAGAAGGTCTAGTGTTCCAGTGATGACGCTTTGTAGTTTCATCACGCATCAAGCTTCAAAGTTCATGACGGGTATTTACTGATGTATTTTATGTCGTTGAACACAATGTTAAAATTTCATAAGCTATAGACCTCATTTCAGGCATCAAAACAAAAGAACAAGAAGTGCATAAAAATATTCATCTTCACATTCAAGAACTCATCCCTGCAGTACTCTAGAAGCATGTGTGTATTCTTAGACAAAAGTAGCATTTGTCTATTTGTTTTATTAAATTGATAAAAGTAAAAGTACAGCTCAAAATCATATCAAACCCCAGAATCTTTTTTTTTTTTTTCCCCCAGCTTCTTCTGCATTATTTAGTACTCAAACACGACCTCTGAGGCTTTAAAAGGACTGGCTCCCTCATACATCTCCAGGCTCATTTCCCCATGAACTCCATCATGCCCTTTTACGTTTCCTTCATGCCGGAGTCACAGTCACAGCATCGGGCAGGTTATCGTTACCGGTTGTCCTTTTCTTTGCACTGACCTGTGAAGTGTACAGAGGCTCTCTGGATATTGTTTAAATAAACTGAAGTCGACACTCAATCGCAGAACAACAAGAATGCACACTTCCTACTTCTACTCACCCTCATCATATGTATATTTACATAGAGGAAGTTGTCCTCTAGGTAGTAGCCTAGGAAATGATTTGTCAAGACATGACTCATGTTTGTCATACTCGTTTACTGTGTACACAACGTAGACAGTAAACGAATAGAAATATACTGCAGTCCGCCTCTCTTTGCTTTTTTTATCAGCTATTTTTTACTACTGTTTGGACGAGAGGAAGACTTCTAGTGTGTTGTCCTTCAGTTACTGTGTTGATGTTGCAACCTGTGCCAATTATCATCAGAATGCTACAAGTCAACAGCACAGTGTGTTGTGTCCCTGCTGTATCCAGTATATAGTCATAGTCAAACAATGTAGACTTGCACCTTTTGACTGAATATTGTTTTTGCTTGTCACTGCATTCCTTTCAGACTGATTGTGGTGCAGCTGAATGATCATTGTGTGCTATCAGATCAATGTCGATAACAACTTGCAATGACTCGCATATGTCCTCACTGCTCGACTGCTTCAGGCTTGTGGGTGACAGACAAATGTCTTTAGTGTTAGTTTTGAATAAAGTTTCTGAATAGATAAGAGAATTGGTTTATTGGCGCGAGAGCTACGTTTTCTTACGAAAGCCAGAAAAACTACTTTGTTATAATTAAGCAACTATATTTCTCAGTTAAGTTGAGGCAACAAAACTACTCGGGGCTGGCAGTGAAAGCCTGGACGTACGGTTTGTTTGTTCTAGGCTGTCCTCATTCAACCCCTCAGCGTCCACTCATCTGCAGATTTTAAACCCAGGTTCAGGAGAACACCGACACGTCTGTGGACTATTTTCAATATTTGATTTTACACAAATTAGAAGAATAGATGTTGCAACAAGGGAGTGCTCTTTGTCTTCCAGAGCAATTATTGTGTGTGCGCAAACGGCCCCGTCACATGGATATTCAGGAAGCCGGTCATGAGCTTTGTGTCCGATGCTGTCTGAAGATTAGTCTTTTCGTAGATTACATGAACTGCATTCACAGCCAAGTAATACTGTGTGTGTGCGTGCGTGCGTGTGTGCGTCCGCCCGCCCTCGTGTGAGAGAACTCGTCATGCTCCATTTATTGATGACGAACCGCTGCTTCCTGACTGCTGGATCCATTTGGGATTTCCGCCAAAGACGCGGTCTCCTCGACTGTAATGCAACTGCAATTCTTGATATCATCGGTGGAGTGGATATAAAAAGAGGAGAGAGTAAACATTCTACACTGAACCGGCAGCGTTGCTTGTGTCCTGCTGTTTATTACCTCTGTGCATCCCGGGATGAAAGGTAGTAACGCTGCGTTCACACCAAAACGCTAAAGCTAATTTTCATGTTGCTTTGATTGCTTTTGATTATTTGTGTTTATTTGCATGACTCAAGCTCAGAGCTTCGTCATTCATAGCTGAAATAGCATCTATTGCTGCTTTGTACATGTTGTGGACATCCCAGATATCTCGGGCAACTAAATGCCTCCATGTCTGGTTCATGACATCTCCCAGAATGAATTTCACCAAGCTGTGCCCAGTTCACTGAATGTAGCTAGCCACACGTCGGCTGGTTTACTACAGCTGTATGAACCCGTAATTTAAAAAAATAATGTGATTTTACTGCAGAAAACAGATAAAAAGGATGCCTAAATAAAAACATATGAAGCAGTTTTGTAAATGGTCTGAATTCATGCTTCGTTAGGTCGAGTCACAAATGCTTGTTTTCTGTGCGGAGCCCAGATTGAACGGTGCAACACTCAAAATAATGTCATATAGGGGTAAATACTGAAGCGTCGTTATTGTTTGTACTAAATGGTTTATACACATAGTTTCGTCCGGTCGCTGTACATTTACAATTTTTTTTTTCCTGCACTTCTGATTCATTGACGTCAGTGATAAGAGGAGGAGAACCTCAGCGTAAAGCTTTCACGACACACCGTCACGCAAACGTTTCTCTTCAAAAATTCCAAAGAGTCAAATTTTGCTTATTCGCTTCGCTCGCCGTCGGCATTTACGTCACGTAACACTGTTGAAGGCTTCCTTTTCAGAAACCGTTTGTATTTTGGAAAATTAGCAAAACCTTTTGGTCAATTGGACATAATCCTCTTATGTCTCACCAAATTCTCATTGGACGGACAATTGCTGGTGAAAAGCGCTATTTAAAGGGACAGTGTGTCGGATTTGGGGGCATCTAGTGGTGAGGTTTGAGATTGCATCCAACTGAAAGATGTGTGGGTGCTCCCTCAGAGATCTCTCACACACACGGTCCTTGTCTTCAATCCTGACAGTTGTGCTGCTGTAATGCATAGTTGGCATGGCGTTTTGTGGGGCAGGTTCGGGTGGCTGATAAACACATATTCTGTGTAGAGGTTTTAAAAGATATTGACCCACGCATCATATCAAAATTGTAATCCTAATAAATAGTCTAATTGTTTAGTTTGAAACATATCTTCAGGCACATTGCAAAAGCTTTGAAGACGCGTTACATTTTCAGAAATCACATGAACATAGGCAGTCTTTGTGTCTGTTGTTATCGTTTAAGTAGAAAATAATTAGGTTAAAACTAATTTAATATGCTGAAATTAGCTTTTTATGTTTATTTATAATTAATTTGGGGCACTAGGTAGAGTGCGCTCTCAGTGCACTGTGGCAGATTTAATGAATCTAAAGATAACATGCATTTTCTTCAACTGTCGACCAACAGTTTGGTTGAAGAGCAGGTAGACTTTCAGGCTTTTTGTTGACTACGGCTCGAGTTTATTGAGCAAGAATGAAGAGGAAAAAGGGAAAGGAGGGGTCAGGAGGAAAGGAAAGAAGGGACTCAAATAAAGGGAGGGCGAGTACAAAGCCTGCTTTGAGACTAAAGGTCCCAACTCGGCTCCTTTTCAACACGCACACCGTCACAAGGGCAGCACCATTTCAGGGCGCCGTGGCAGGTGAGCTCATAGTGAGGTGAAGAAAATCTGTGCACATTTAGTGTTTATGCACTGTTGCTTCTGTAGGCAGCCACCTGTTAATGGAGCTGTGCCATTGGTGCAGTATGAGCACCCAGTCAGACAGAAACGAAGAGGCTAGTTAATGACTATCAAAGTACCTGAAGAAAGTCTTTTATTGTGGCTATGGTTTTACATTTCATACAGCAAAAATCCTCTTGATAGCAGGATGTGATCCTCTTCAGGCACTCTCGAGCAATATGTGGGCCTAATTTAAGTCCCTATCTCTCTCTTGCGATCCCTCCAGGTTCCTGAGATCATCAGCACGTTGAGGCAGGCCGGCAAGAGCTCGGCACGCAGCGATGACGTCGCCTCCGTTTCCATCAAAACGTCGTCTGGAGGCAACGATGCCACTGACACATGTCTTAAGTCTCTCTCCGCGATGGCGACCACCGCGGCAGCCTCGGCTGCCATGTCTCCAACAGCCTTCGCCAAGAAGTTCGAGGTGCTGCTTTGCGGCCGCGCGAGCGTCGCTCACAAGAAGGCCCCGCCCGCCTTGATCGACGAGTGTATCGAGAGATTTGGCCAGCTTAACGGCTCGGGGTCGAGCAACAAAGGAGGAAATGGCGATGGGTCGGCGGGCAGGCTAAAGACGGCACTGGCGTTTCAATCCAACGGACTTGATGTCGGTAACAGCGATACGGACAGCCCAATCGCCGGGAAGCGTCCCGTCCTGTTCAAAAGAGACCCCAGCTTCCCCTGTCTGCAGGCCCTGGATGAGAATGGGCTCTCACCCGAGATCTCTAACACCAACACTACGGACGCAAACGCCCACTCCGCTGGAGTACAACCCACCAGCCTGCAGGAAAACAGGACCATGCTGTTTATGGTACGTTTCATGAATGGACACGCACACTAACACTTGCAAATATGCTCTAATTACTCCCATTTTGATTCTATTCCATGGATAAAACCCATCACAATAATTAATTCCCCAGAAAACGAAATCTCAATAATTATTTCTCTCCCCATGTATTTCCGTTGGCCAATCATTGGGACCATACATACTATAAACTCCAATGATTTTGGTTATTTATGCCATGTCTGCAGAGATGCACAACCTGGTGGAAAAATATGTCAAGTTGTCACACACAAACTTTAATGATCTGGGCTAATTATTCACTCACAACAGTGCACAGGAGTTTTTAGTTACAGAACGCAAAACTGTAAAGATTTACACCTAGTAGAGACCTGCAACGAGAAATGAAGTCATGCTGAAGAAAATGTTGCTTTCCAGGTCATTGTTAGCAGTGGGTT
>NW_027175998.1:2940000-2962500 GCF_023055335.1 Clinocottus analis | reverse complement strand
GGATAGGAGGTTGGAAGCACGCATGAGCTTTCACAGTTAAAGGGAAAATCAATCAGAAAATGACTTTTGTTGTTAGTTATAGTGACAACACATGTAAAGTGTTGCGCTGAGGCTGCTCTGGATTGCAGTCTAGTTAGCTCATTAGCTAGTTAGCTATGTAGCTTGCCCTTTTCAGGCATGGTGGGAATGAGCGTAGGGCTGTTAGGTTTAGCGCCGCCTCTGGTCACCAGCCCTCAGTTTGGCTGCTTTTCTGTGTCCTTGTCTAGTTAGTTAGCTAGCTAGCTGGCTAATTCCACCGTGGTTCAATGCTACATTTTGTCACTCAATTAGTTTGTGACTTAGCCCGCAACAACATAAAAATGGCCCCCGTTCTGACCATCTTGCAACATTGATTTAAATGGAGAATGTCCTTTTCTATTTCAGTGTGTAAAGCCTTTTGGGGCTCTAGAGGGGAGCTGTGTGATGTCTGATAATGTTTTCTGTGAGTCAGCCTCTGCTGGGTCTGAAGTTTCAAATGAAAAACATCTGGGGTTGGGGAGGTCCGAAACACTTGAGGTTACCAGACTTCTGTAGCCCGCTCCTCCTCTCTACTGGAGGCTGCAGGTTTTAACAAGGAAGAAAGAATAACCTGTAAATCTAAACCAACAGTATCTCTGGTTTCCACTGTATTCTTTTAATGCACTCAGGCAGAAGATTCAAATACATTCAGATAGCCAATGGCTTCAGTTAGAGTTGTCATCTTTCTGTCTAAACAAGGAAAAGACAATATAATAATATTTGACCAAGCACCTTGAAAAGCTGCAGCTCCAATCCAAAAAAATACCTTTTCTCTTTCTCTTCCCTCATTTTTTTCAGTTGTCACACATTTAGTTTTTTTGTGACTTCCTCTCCTCTCTTTCTCTTTGCTCCCTCTTCCTGTATTTGCACCGTTTCTCAGACATCTGCCGACCGACTCCACGCTTCCTCCTGTTCCTCCCTGCCCTCCATCTCACTCTCCTCTCCTCCCTCATCATTCTAAACGACGGTGAGAATCCTGCGCTGCCTTTCAGTTAAACCAGCGTTGTGACTTCTTTTCTCCATTTTGTCTGCTTTTATTTAACTGTTCCGTTCTTCTTTTGACCTGCTCTTATATGTTATCCTGTAAGGCCCTGTTCAGACAGAGAAACGCCAAACGCCATCTCTAGTGAAGCGTGTGTCTCTCTCTGCGTGAACGGGCCTTACGTTCCTCTTTTCATTTGTTTCCTGCCTCCTTTTTTTCCCCACCTCGATCTCAGCCCTCTTGGTGGTCTTCGCGCTCGTCTACACTCCTCCTCCTCTGTCCCTAATTTTCTCAAATTTCCATTTCTGGCCCCTGTCCAAGAGAATGATTACCCCGATATCCCAAAGTACAGGTAAACACACACACACCAAGTAGTCACGTCCATGTCACTGTGTCCAGCTTAGTCCTACTCGTGCTCCTTGTTTCAGGGATCACTGAACCTGATTTTATGTCCATTTTTGGATGTATGTGTTTACATGAATGAATGTGTACTTTGTATAAACTACGAGGACGTATCATATAACTATTCGTGTTACGTTTGCGTTTCAGTGACGTAGCAGCTCTGTCTTTGCCGAGTGCCTCATGTGGAGGAGGGGAAAGCCCTTTTCGGAGCCAACGCCACTCGTGGAGGCAGCAGATCTTCCTGCGTGTTGCCACCCCGCAGAAGAACATAGACGCCAATGGTAAGGATGGACACAGTCACTACTTGTCAAATAAGTCGTTGCGAGGTTCCCCTATAAATTCTAGTGAATGGTTCTTGAGGTGAGACGCTGACATTGTCCATCAACGTCTTTCCTAACCATCAGTAGTAAAGAAAGTAGAAAGTCGGTCAGACGGGTTTGTCTTCTTTTAAATGGAATGGAAAACGATTATTCCTTATGATAGAAATTGGATTGAAACTGCAAACTCCCCACACAGTATTTAACAATTTGTCCAAGAAGGCTATCGTGCTTTTATTTTTATCATACAATCGCAATGAAATATATTCAGAGGACAAGATACATTCTCCATCATACAATTAGTGTTCAGCAACAAGAACTTTGAGAAAGAGCTTCGCAGATGCATAAAATAAGTTAAAATATATTTAATGCAATCTGCGTTTAAATTTCTCACAGTGCCTGTAACTTACTATATCATGAGTAGTTAACATTGATATTAATTCAATAAAATAAATCAAAAGTGCTTTCCGTATTCTTTAGGTAATCAAATGAAATAAATAAAAGGCACAGACAGTGGAAAAAGTGTGTGTGTGTGTGTGTGTGTGTGTGTGTGTGTGTGTGTGTGTGTGTGTGTGTGTGTGTGTGTGTGTGTGTGTGTGTGTGTGTGTGTGCGTCTTCCTTGGAAGAAGACCTTAAGCTGTCTTTTTCCAAGGAAGAAGACAGCTTAAGGTCAAGACACTAAAATAAAAGCATGGCATGACCCCTGTGTTCTCTTTTGCAACGGCCATCCCACGACCAGGCGGCAACCTTTGTTTCTGAAGGGTCTTAAAACTTGCATTCTCTCTACTGGCCACCAGGGGGCAACTGCTCCAGTGGCAACAAAGAAAAAGTCAGATTGTATAGAAGTATATTGTAAACTGCTGGTTTTAGCCAGTATGCTAATTGATTTTCCTTCTGATAACCCAGTCTAGAAGAGCATTAAACGCATGTTAAGGCTCCGAAGTAGACGTAAATATTTTGTATTTTTCTGTTGTGAATCTTGTCTTCTATTCACAAGAAAACTTTTTTTTTTCAATTACAGAAAATTGATTAAGACATATGAAGTATGCAGTTCCTCAAAACTTCGGACTAAAATAACCATATGTCTCCTTTGTTATCAGACTGCGATTGATGGAAACGTTGTGGCATGCTGTGCTTGTTTTGGAGCTTTGCATTTTGCATCGCAGAGGGTGCTCACATTGCTCTGACTGTTATCAGTTGATGAATAGGGCTAATGTTTGACACTGGTCTGAAATTTAATGAATCTGTCTTGATGCCAGTAAAAATCTGCATGTGAAAAAATTTAATTAAAGTACGTCTGCCTTGAGATTTACAGTCCTGTCAAATATTTCAGGGGTGTGGACGTTCAAGTAGAGAGTTAATTATTGCTCGCCGGTCTACTGTCAGTCGACGTCTTCACAGAAGGGTGTGTGTTTGTGTATTTATCTGTGCAGACGTGGGAATCATGCATGTGCTCGCATGTCTTCACATCCTGTCTTTTGTTATAGTGTATGTGTGTGTATGACGTAAGTGTTGACGGTATCGATAGTTAGGTTGGTCACACACAAGCTCCACTATGTCACTAAACAAAAACAACTCGGATCAACACATGTTTGTACATTTACTTTTTTAAGTTAGCATAGAAAGGAACTTGCGGTGTTTATATATTTTTGACAAAATGCTTTTGAGTCTTAACACTTTAGTGAGCTTTTAGCATTTTAGTTTGTTTCATTGACGTGCATCACACAAAACATGTTCTAGGTCTGCTACCAAAGAATGTTTTCATATTGATTAGTCTACCAATCTTTCAAAGATGTTAGTCAATTGTCTCAGAATTCTTCACATTTGATCTGTTTTTCTTTTCTCTCAACACATGGCATAATCCAGAGATTCTCAGCACATTTGTCCTTTTACCCTTATTGCTAATTAAAAAAAGAAAAACAGGGTATCTAAGGGTGACATGTTGGTGTGTGTCATGAACTCTATATTGGCACATTACATCTTTTTTTTTTCAGTAAAGCACTAACAAAACAAACGGCAACTGTCTCAGTGTTCCTGCAGAGCACCTTCAATTCAAACCTCCTCTTGCACGTATGAAAACACAGCGAGGCAGGTTTAGCAGAATGTTAGCGTGTTATTTCAAGGTGAGATAAAGTGTCTGGGAAAGAAAACAAAAACCCTGCTGTTCCAGAGTAAACTGGCATTGACCCTGAAACCGAAATGACGGCACATTCTGCCGGAGGGTGGCGTTTTGGTGTTTCCATGCACGCCACGCCCAAAATAATAAGGGTGTTTTGTTTTTTTATATATATAGTCCTACGATGCCAGCGTTGTGTGAAACTCATGAACTTGTGTGTTTTTACAACGTGAAAGGACTGACTTGTGTAGTTCAGAATGCAGGTTTACAAAAACACAGTAAAAGTTTTTAAAAAAAAATTCACAATTTTTTTTTTTCTGGACAAAATATTGATATTTAGCTCACTAAAATCATATCATATGCAAATGGGCCACTGTGCGTCTTATATTTCCACTGGGGGGTGCCAAAGTGTGATATTTCCAAAGTCTGAACTCACCGCCACTAACATTTCCATACATTTCCACCTCTGATGCAGTCTCAACATCAACAACTGGTTAATAAAAAGCTTCACAGGGGTGTTGCTGGATTAGTGGATTACCTTCTGTGCACATTCTTTGTTCGGGTCTTGATAAATGCAACAGGAGTGTGGGACTAGTGGGACCTTTTTCGGGTACCCACCCGAACATGCTGCTCGTGAGAGATTAGCGAGCTTCTGGACCGAGAACGGCCGAACATCGAGCCAGACTTGTCTCCTCGGCATTTATTAAACCTGAAACTGGCTTTTATTTTGAAGGCCCACCGCCGTGAGGTGGAGGCGATGCGGTGCTCCAAGCAGGTCAGCTTGATTTTGGGCTTTTTCGCCGGCCGAAAGCAGCACCCCTGTGTGCGCGTGCGTGAGGTCATGGGTGTGTCGAGTTTGTGTGCGTGTGTGTTGGAAGGGATGACGGTCTCTCAAGGTCATGTTGACAGTCCACACACAGACAGCGCCAGAGGAAAGCGCCAGCCGTGTTGACCCGCTTTGCATATATTGTGTGTGTGTGTTCGGGGACGTGGGTCCTGTAAAATGTTTGCTCAGGGAGTGGGTTGTGACACTTCATGCAACGGGGGCTGTGTTTGTGTGGGAATTTTGGCATCAAGACATGGTTTGAATATTAAGTTTGGTATGATAGCTCACACAGCATGGTAGCTCCTATAGTCACGTTTAGGATAAGAGGGTTAAAATAGTCCGTAAAGAGTCTCCTCGAGGATCCCAGATGGGAAGTTGTGCGTATTTACAAGTGTGCGTGCGTGTGCGCACGTTTCACACCTCAAAGCCATCTTCTGTTCAAGCAGTGCAGGAGTCTGTGTTTGCTAACAAATATTCAAGTCTCTGTGTGTGTGTGTGTGTGTGTGTGTGTGTGTGTGTGTGTGTGTGTGTGTGTGTGTGTGTGTGTGTGTGTGTGTGTGTGTGTGTGTGTGTGTGTGTGGTTGTCACTCTTATAACATAGGAGCCATATGTTTGTATAGTGTCTCTGCTGGTTTCAGCATGTCTTAGAACGTCACAAAGGCACACAGTGTTAATCTCAACTGAACACTTTTGTTATTCTGCAAATTGTGTCATTGTGTAAGCTGGTGTCGATGTCTACACACTTCCCCGGTACTAGTCTTCCTTAGAAGAGTCTTTGGAAAGATAAGATATAGACATACCTAAGCGGAGCTTGTGTGTACATGATGTGCATAAAATCTTGATGTTCCTACAAACTGAAACTGATGCGTTAGATAGTTGTTATGTCCTTTCTCTAAACAACACTTTATTTTGAGGTTTTGGGATCCACCCTGTACTTTGGGGTGTAGTCACACAAACACTCCTTTTACACTTTGTGTGCGACGCACCCGACTGTGTCAAAAACATCTGTGTTTATTGTTTTTTCATTCTGTTTTGCACAGGTGTGCGAGGTGGTGTTGCAAATTAAACTGACACAGACTTTTTATGTTTCCATTTAGGTCCAATGAATGAAAAATGTCTCCCTCGTTATGATTGATTTTTTTTTTTAACACCATTATTTCACAAAATAACACTGCACTATCTCTTGTTTATTATGTGACGTGTCTTTCAGAGAGAGGGGACACCTGTCTCGAGGTGGGCCGGCTGTGCGCTGGCCAGGTTGGAGTCGGAGGGTGCGGGGACTCGTCTATACGGGTGGTGCCCGAGGAGAGGACGAGAAGGAGCAGAGAGGAGCTGAGGGAGCTCTGGAGGAAGGCCATCCTGCAGCAGATCCTGCTGCAGAGGATGGACATGGAGAACCAGAAGCTACAGGGTGAGTTGGATTCACGGAGGTTAGGGGAGGGGTCAAACACACAAAGTGTGAATAGCATTTGTTGCCAGGATTGTTTTATTTAGCAGCGTTTGCAGCACTCGACTGGTAATGCTGGTTGAATTAAATGCCGAGGAGGTTTCTCCAGAAGCTGCGTGGCAAGACGAAACTCTTGCCTTTTACTTTAATTTGTCTCTGGCAACATGCCTCTCCAGATAATCAAGCGCAAACCTGTTTTTTTTTTAATATTTTATTTCCAATCAGCAATGAAGAGGTTGTATGTGTGTGTGTGTGCGTGACTATTTGCTGGGAGGCATATGTAAGGGTGTGCCGAGTGTTCCGCCTCTTTGCTGACCCAGTTGGCGCGCATCGATACACACACACACACACACACCTCGCTGTGCGCCTCAACCCCTAACTACCTGCGCTCTAAACAAACCACAAATCCATCATCCAAGTAGATAAATCATTCCCTATATAACAGGGCGTGGACGGAGAGGACGTGGCTCAAGAGTGATGAAATGAAAACATGTGCATGTGGAGGGACGGCTGTACTCTGGGCTCTTTCTGTTAATACACACTATCTCTGTTGTTTCACTGATGCAAGTGTAAAATAAAGTCTTTTTGTGACGCTCCAACTATCAGAGCCCAAGGGATCCAAATGTTGAATGTAGAAATATTTGTGGTAAATATGTTTTAATGCATAGATCACTTACTTTACTATGTCATTTAAAATATTTGCACACAGCTACACGTTTCCCGAGGCCGAGACTGCGTTGTACACTCGGGGAGAAACATTGTTTAGAAATGGTGATGAAATAAAAACATGTCCGGGCAGCGACCTCACACCCTTCGAGTGGCTCCAATGTACACATCTGCAGCGTGTGGCGGTTTTCTCTATCCCTTTATTCCTCCCTCTAGCCACACTCCACCTTTCCATCCGTTATTTGTCCGGGTGGAGCTCCATTCCTCCTTTTATCTATTACACGGCTGCCTGTTTTTAATGAGTCAACTGTGAAAGTGTGTGTGTGTGTGTGTGTGTGTGTGTGTGTGTGTGTGTGTGTGTGTGTGTGTGTGTGTGTGTGTGTGTGTGTGTGTGTCTTTGTTCGCTCAAGGGTGGGGTATCCTATGTTGTTGTGCGTTTATCATGGGCGGGGGAGAGAAATGGAGAGCAGGCAGGCCGAGTCCTGATGGACCGGACTCTCGTCCACTCCAGATAAGACAGACCGCAGAGCCGCCGCTGCTCGGCACCGTCTATTCTTACTCTGGGTGTGTCGGCTGTCTGCTCCGTCCAACTTTTCCTTTTTCTTTTCTTTCTTTTTAAAAAAATTAGTATCCAGACTACGCCCTGCAGGTCACTCCCGCTGCTTCTCTGTCTCTGATTGCTGAGGCTATGATGCACAGCATTTCATAAAAAACGTTCAAGAATGATAGATGAAAGATGTTTTAAAAAATGTGTTTTATTCTGGATTTGAATGCGGTAGCTTACTTTACGGGTGAGAATGCCAAATCTGCAGTTACTACATCGATCTTTCATAAAAAGACCACAAAGAAAGGTTTGGACAGTCTCCAGTCTTCCAGGACAGGCATAGGGACAGACACCCATTCAAGCTCACATACACACCTACCGGCAACTTAGAGTCCAATTGACCTAACCTGCATGTCTCTGGACTGTGGGAGGAAGCCGGAGAACCCGGAGAGAACCCACGCTGCCACGGGGGGAACATGCAAACTCCACACAGAAGGACCTGCCAGACCGGTCTCCGAACCCCGGCCCCTCTTGCTAGCTTGCTAGAGCTAGCCACTACACCACCCTGCAACCCATAATATTATATTCTATTATTAAAACCGTTTATTGTTAGCCGGCCGCTATCCATTCGGCCGTGACCCACAAAGTGCGGTCGTGCGGAGCGCTCCCAAAGAGCGGCAGTCTGCCGTAACCCGACGTCGCAGTGCGGCGCGAAGCTGAAGACGGCGTCCCGGCCTCCAGGAAAACGGACTGCTGTCTCTTTCCTCTCCCGCCGCTGGTCAGCAAGTTGGACACTGAGGATGAGCGTAAAAAGGGCGAGGGGAGGGAGAGTGTGGCCCGACGGAAGAGACAACCGTGGGATTGGATGAGAAGAAAGAGTTCCGAGTGCCAGTGTGAAGGAGAAAAGAGAGAAGAGAAGAAGGGCTGTGAAGGAGTGATTAGGGAGAGGAAAGGGAGGAAGGGTGTTGTCAGAGAGAGAGAGAGGAACAGACAAGGGCCGCTGGGCGTGCCTCACCTTCTTTGATCGCTGGTGTCAACATGTTGCAACGGAATTCACAGTTTGTGTCTCTCTGTGTAGTTTGTGTGTTCATCTGAAAGCCACAAATTAGATTGCGCAATGGAACTAAAATGTCTTATTATAACCCAGCAGGTGGATGTGCGATAATAATAATAATTACATGTTGTCTGTTAAATGAGTTAAGATACCCCTTGATTTACTCTCGTTTATTTGTCATTTTCCAACGTCCAAATTTGATTGTCGTTAATAAAACCTCTAAGTTCCCCTCTCAGCCCTCCAACTGGAGACACAATTAGCAAGTAGGTGGGGAACACAATGGAGAATGTGGCAACTAAAGAGACAGATGTTTCCCTCGTCAGTTGGTGGAGACCGAAAAGGTTTGCCAGCCGGCTAGAAACAGGCCTCCAAATAAAAGATCATGTTCTGTAACTGCTAGGTGTGTGAAGTTTGCTCACAAGTTTGATACAACAACTTAAAGGGTGACTGTGTAAATACTGTATTCACAACTTGCCTCTGTTGCGCCGCTGCTGCTGCAATTATTTCTCACACACCTCCTGCTTGAGTTGTTTCCCAAGCCATGCAAAACAATTACAGGCTTTGTCTTTGATGTATGATTTGTATTTTTTTATTCTGAAACATCCCGTGCATGTCTTGTCTTTTTAACGAGATGACATCAGCCTTCCTTATGGAATGCATGTGACCTGGCCCGTTTAGAAATCCCTTTATCTAAACACAAAGGTTTTATTGTCTGTTTTCGACTGCTGTCACATTTTGTGCTCGACGCTGTTTTAATTGTTCTGACAAAGAGTGTGTGTGAAAGTCTGTCTGAATAATGTAGTAAAGTAATCAAGTGCAGAAACAAACAAAAAAGGACAAAACGTACAGGGCTTGCTTGGTCCTTTGCTAAGAAGCACGCCTGCGTTGTTAACAAGCATCCTCTGCATGTGTTTTTCCTTTCGTTCGCAGCCACAGAGAGCGATCTGCAGAACAAGCGCCTGAAGCTGGACTACGAGGAAATCACGCCGTGTCTGAAGGAGGTCACTCTGGTGTGGGAGAAGATGCTGGGAACTCCTGCGAGGGCAAAGGTCAAGTTTGACACGGAGACCATCCACGCTGCCGTGGCACAAGGTACGCGCCTGGCTCCGCAAATACATATATCGAAACTACTTTGGGATGTTTGTTCTTTTTTTTTGTATTCAACATTTGTGCACAGTAAAGTGTGTTTGTGTGTACCGCCCTTCTCACTATCAAGGCTCTCTCCTCTTCTGCGTGTGTTCTAGTATCTGCACGGGAGGACGCGAGGGTTATCTCCTCGACCTTAAACGCACTAGGGGAGATCTAAAGTTCACAAATGCACACACAAAAGGCTCCTGGCGAATGAAAAGCCGCCCTTAGAGCTGAAGTAGCCTCAAGAGCCGGATCATGACACAAGGTTGATAACACATTGCGTCAAACCGGTGGTTGCGCTGCTGAGAGTCTTAACGGCTGTACTCTGGGCTCTTTCTGTTAATATACATTCACTGATACAAGTGTAAAATAAAGTCATTTTGGGATGCTTCAAATATCAGAGCCCATGTGAGTTAAATGTAGAAATATTTGTGGTAGATATTTTTGAATGTATAGTTTACTTACTTTACTATGGCATTTAAAATATTTGCACACAGCTACACATTTCCCGAGGCGAGACTGCGTTCTACACTCGGGGGGGAAACATTGTTTAGAAATGTGACTGACAGGTTTTTTTTTTTCTTTTTACAGATAAGTTAAGATAAGCCTCTAAATGTTACGACATTTTCAAGTCCCCTCATGATTTGCATACTACTTGTTGGTGACCGTCCACTTGTAACCTACCCGCTCCCCGCACTCAACGTCTCTCGTCTCTTTGTCCTCTCCAACAGGCGTCCCGAGGCAGCACCGGGGCGAAATCTGGAAGTTTCTTTCTGAACAGTACCTGCTAAGGCAGACGGTCCCGTCCCGAGCGCCCGCCAATCCCACGCCGTACAAAGAGCTGCTGAAGCAGCTGACCTCGCAGCAGCACGCCATCCTCATAGATCTGGGTAACTCAGACACACAATGACGAGCGCTCATGTTCACATATTTTTTTTGTATTCATCAGTTGCTTGATTTTTAAGCTTCTCTGCTGTATGGAAAGAACACGGAAACACAAATCGGTGTACAGTACAAATCTTAAGACTTTCTTCCGGTCTGAAAAAGTCTTTGGACTTGTCTGCGTTCGACAGCAACACTTGCTTTATTTTTCCTTGAGCGAGTCGTTGGTAGACATAATAAATCTATAAACTGCTAGCTTCAGCAGGGGGGAAGCTCTTCGATTCATAATGGGTGGATTTTTTGACGATTGATTAACGTTATTATTATTTAACTGGTCAATCCATTTTTTAATGCATCTAGAGCCATTACTAGGAAGGCTTGTCATGTAAGACTGGGAGGTGCTGACAAAAAAGCCATAAAACATGTCAATAAATTGATGGACTTATCAAACAATTGTGGTACTTCAGGGTTTTCAGTAATTCTTTTGGCAAGTATGACTGTAAAAGAGATATTAAATGGCCTTCTCGTGGTATTTGGGAGTAACCTGATGCTGCAGTCGGTTCATGACGCACAACCCTCTGACAATGGAAACCGTTTGGTAGAGGGCAGGCGCTTTAAAAAAAATGTCTCAAACCTCATTTTGACGCTTTCACCTTCACATGTACCCAACACCTCCCACCCAAAACCCACCACACACACACACACACAGTACTTACACCTCACCCACATAACACTCACATACATAACACCCACATACATACACATCCACCCACACATCCGCATCCCCGTAGCACTTAACCTCGCCTGTTTTTTTATGTTTTTTATGTTTTTTCTGTCATGTTATTCACTCTACATCAGATAAGGTGACTGTCGTTGCAGTAGGTTCAAGAACACAAAGCCCCTAAAGCGCATTCCTCACGCACGCCTCAAGTGGCGCTCAATACCAAAACACACACCTCCCAATTACCGGCTCGCCTCCATTAAGAAAGTTATTTTTCACCGATGGGCGCGGTTCGTCACCACGTGTTCCCTTTCCGTAGGAGGCGTAGCGGGGGTACTCTCTTCCATAGCAGGGCGTTTTCATTTGTGAGCTCGCCGTCGCGGAATGGGTCGACGCGCCGGGCTCCCGAGGCAGAGACTCTGCTTCATTCAGACACACCCGGGGGGCTCAGATTCTTTTCCAGGAATGTGTCAAACAAGAGTCGAGTAAATCAAATCTATTAAAACGGCTTTATCAGCTCAATCAAAAGCCATCCAAATGAGCTAATGTGTCTGGCGCAGCGCTTTCATACGAAATATGAACTGTTTTGATGAGATGGTTCACATGTCGCTCTTTTTTATCTTGTCCATCCCAGGTCGCACTTTTCCCACACACCCGTATTTCCAAGCACAGCTGGGGGCAGGACAGCTGTCTCTCTATAATTTACTGAAGGCCTACTCACTGCTGGATCCCGAGGTACATTTCAATCTTCTTCTTTTGGTATTCACTTTCCTTGTAGGTCTCTCTCTCTCCCTCTCTCCTTCTGCCTCCCACACAACCTCCCCGTCGATTGATTGACTAAACGGAGCTGTCAACTGTTTTTTCGGCTTAAGCCCCCTTTTGCCCTTCCTTGTCTGTGTGGACGTCAAGTGTGTTATTGTTGCGTCTGCAGGTGGGCTACTGCCAGGGCCTGTCCTTCATTGCTGGAGTGCTGCTGTTACACTTGGGGGAGGAGGACGCCTTCAACATGCTCAAATTTCTCATGTATGACGTGGGGCTGCGCAAACAGTACAGGCCTGACATGATTATCCTGCAGGTAAAACACACGCGCACACACACACACACACAGAGCCTCTTTGTCCCGTCTCCTACGCATCTTTATCTTTATGTTATACAAATTACACGGAAGGGAGGACTGCAGGTCTTTTTATTTGTCATCATCATCAGTCAGTTCTGGTTTAGTATGTCTAGCATTCAGTTTAGTGTAAAACAGCTCAGTAAAATAATTAAAGCACGTGATGCACACTCGACCGCACCAATCAAAAAAAAGCAATCTCTGGTTTTTTGTTTCCGTCAGATTCAGATGTACCAGCTGTCGCGGCTGCTCCACGACTACCACAGGGATCTTTACGTCCACCTGGAGCAGCAGGAGATCGGACCCAGCTTGTACGCCACCCCCTGGTTCCTCACCGCCTTCGCCTCGCACTTCCCCCTCGGCTTCGTGGCCAGGGTCTTCGGTAAGCTGCCGTGTGTGTGTGTGTGTGTGTGTGTGTGTGTGTGTGTGTGTGTGTGTGTGTGTGTGTGTGTGTGTGTGTGTGTGTGTGTGTGTGTGTGTGTGTGTGTGTGTGTGTGTCATTCATATATACATATGTATGAATGATAGGGATTCATGTGTAAGTGTGAGGCATGTACACACTTTACTTTGTAACTTCACTTCTTTGTATATATATTTGTGTGTATATATATGTATATTTATACTCTATATATTTGTATACACACGTTTTATATATTTAAATGTCTTTCTTTTATACACACACTCTTATTCCTTTCTTGTTGTCGTTTTCATGCCTAATTTCTTACACTGTGCTCAGGCAGTGAACCAGACTCTCTGGCTCCTTGCGCTCATCTGAGCATAACGTTGTGTGTGTGTGTGTGTGTGTGTGTGTGTGTGTGTGCGCATGTGTACTTGTGTGCATTATAGCGAAAGAGCATCATCCTAGCACTTTGAAGTCTTTGATAACGTGCAGCATGTGGGGCTCCTCAACTCCGCTCCCATGCCTTAATCTGTTGCATGATCTCATGCAATTCTGCCGAACCCTTACCCCACCCTTATGCATTCAAAGCACACACACAAATTCACACACCTACTTCGTCTCTCTGGCCTATATTTATGTTTGCTTAAGCCTTTTTTTCATTGACGTCAAAGCATCTATCATTGAAAACAACCCTTTAAGTCGCCAATCAACAACGGTAAGCTGCGCTGTGATCGCCTGTCATTATTTACGGCCCTGTTGCGTAATTAAAAACAAAAGACGCTGTCACGGCAGGGCCTTTCCAACCGCTCATTCCTGTTTTAATCCTGTGTCACCTTTTGACTCCACTTTGTCCTCTGTCAGATATGTTGTTCCTGCAGGGGTCAGAGGTCATCTTCAAGGTGGCCTTGAGCCTGCTGGGGAGCCACAAGCCGTTGATCCTGCAGCACGAGAGTCTGGAGTCCATAGTGGACTTCATCAAGACCATGTTGCCCAACCTGGGCCTGGTGCAGATGGAGAAAACCATCAACCAGGTCAGAGAACCAAACAGTCAGTAATGTGTTACCTCCCATGTGTTACCACTGGACGGGCATACAGTGCACCGTTGTGAATTGTGAAGGTCCATGATCTTATTTATTGTCATTTTGAGGATTACAGTGAAGTGTTTGAGTCTCATTCAAACAAAACTCATGAAAATACCAAAACCAGTAATCTGTTAATCCATCTCAATACATTCCAATGTCCCTTTCATGTCTGCGGTACACTGAAAGCAAAAACCCTTCAAAGTTTGTGTGTACACACACACACACACACACACACGCTTTTAGTTTTTCGAAAGGCTAAATCAGTTTTAGAGCAAAAAGATAAAACACTGTGATTTAGCACTGCTCCTCCATAAAGTTAGATCTTACTCACAGATTAAAAAGTCATTTAAATCATTACAATATCCAGATTTTTAGTCTCTTGTATTTCTGTTTCATAATTTTACAGCATTTTTCATCAGATATAGCAGCAGTAGCCAACACTGTGCCGAGGGAGCCAATAAGTCGCCTGCGGGCACGTTCTAAAAATAGCCCCAGTCACCGGTGGAGTTGTTCGATCAAAGCGTTTGTTTTTCTGGAACCTTTGCAACGAGGGTGTGCCTTGTATTTCACAGTAGCATCAGCATTCACAGCAGCAGTGTGACGTGCCGAGTGAGCAAAAGAAGTCTGTGAACATGCACAAACTCCTAATTTATCCAACCTATTGAATGCATAATAAACATTTGTTTAACGTCAAGCGAGCAAAAGTATTATTCAGCAAAAGTACATCAGAAAAGTAGCCCTCCATATTACCATGTCTCCCATATTAAGCTCCGCCTCGACATGAAATACAGCAACGTCCATCAATGTCAACCACAGCCGATGGGTGGAGTGCCACGGAGTTGATGACACCTTTGTGCGTCAGTGTTTGCTGTGAAGGAAAAACTACAGTGTGTCAATAACATCATGCACACGTGTTGAGTGACTCCCAACAACCCAACAGTCGTGATCAGACTCCCTCCTGTGTTGTGTTCACGAAGGAGACGCATGTAAAGTGACGATTCATACAGGGGATGAAAGAAGGCACTGTCGCACAAATTTCACGCAAACACCAAAAGCAGCTACCGTGTTGTTAAAGCATTAGAATACATCACGTCCATGTTGTTTCACTCAAAAGGAAGAACGACTTCCCAACTTGGGAAAACGTGACCATCCGAGGAGCCCCTGAATGCACCGCTGTCTCTCGCTGGCGAGTGTCATCCTAGTTTTCTTGTAAACTGCTTCTAAATTGTTCCGGTGTGTTTGCGTCCAGCACACAGTGACATGTTTTTAGTCTGTGTTTGCTGTCTTTCAAAACTGTCTTCGATCACAGAGCTGTCTGTTTTTTGGAGAAAAAAAATAGTTTCTGCCAAAAACCTCACCAGGTAAAATGACAAAATGAGTCGTGATGTTTAGTTTCTGGTTTCAACAACTTGGACAGCAGTTTAAACGGATGCGACTTCTGCAACGATGGCGGCTGGACGACTGGAAGAAAGAACCATCATAGTGAAACGTTAACTTATTTGTTATGCAATTAATGACATCTGCGAAAAAAGAAAAGAAAAAAAACAACAGATTATCATTTTTGGAAAGTTTATTGGTTCGCTTATTGTGTCAAATTTATAACAGACGGCACATGAAGAAATGTGTGTCTGCTGCATCGTTTTCCGCCCCCGCTAATCTTTCAAAGATGCTCAGGTTGAAGATTGAGAGTTTGAGATGAGTCAAAGGCAGGTAGAGAGATGTTCTCAATGTACTCCGTAGTTTAGAAAGTATGCATTTACCATGTCATTTGCTTATGATTGCAAAACGTTGAATCATGCTCTAGCCTGCCGGTACGCCCCCTCCCCAAGTGCCACTTATCCAGATTGTCTATATGTTCACTGTGGCGTGACTCACCTGTCTCGACCACGAAAAGACAAGCCAGGGAGGTGCACTTCCAGGATGTTTGGAGCCGAGTATGCAAAACTGTCTCCATTGTTTGTTATTTAGTTACGCAACCACAAGTTGTGACATGCGGCACCTTAAACATTTGTTTTTAATAATCAACTGAGACGACATTTCCGTCAGGTAGTGTGACGAGGAAATAAATGTGCACCTACGAGTTCAAAAGAACTGCCCTGTCAACTAAACGTATTATCGTGACTGTAGTGACACAGTGATAAACACTTTCTGTTCTTTCCGTGGCTGTCTAACGACATTTTAGTGTTCGGGAGCCCAGTCATTGTCTGTGAATAGATTTTCTGTGGAATCGCACAATGTTCTCTGAGAGCTCGTGCGCTTCCGAAAAACAAAATGTTCTTGTGTTTCGTAACGCTCACTCGAGGTGGATACCTGTCAGGATTTGCACGATTGTAAACACTCTCTGTCCTTCAGGTGTGTCAGATGGACATGTCCAAGCAGCTCCAGGCCTACGAGGTGGAGTACCACGTCCTGCAGGACGAGCTGCTAGACACGCCCCCGACCCTCACGCAGCAGCAGCGAACCGCGCAGCTGGAGAGGACCAATCAGAGCCTCCGGCAGCAGAACCTCGACCTGCTTGAGGAGCTACAGGTACACACACACACACACACACACACAGAGCCTTAGTTATTGTCTCCTTTAGCTCCGTGTCAACCATCATTCGCTCCCCTCAGGTGTCGCACGCTCGTGTCTGCAGCCTGGAGAGCCGAGTGGAGGTCCTGGCCCAGTCGGAGCGCCGGCTGACGGAGCAGGTGTCCGCGCTCGAGGGGGAGAAGAAGCAGCTCGCGAGCACCGCCGCGCGCCTGCGGGACCTCCTCAGCGGCCTCGGCATACACACGACCCCCGAGGGCCGCACGCTCCCGCCGCCCCCTGGAAGACGCGCGAAAACGGACGACGGCGAAGTGCCGGCGATCTGGACCGCGGACTGCCTTCTCCACCCGCTGGTTCTTCCAGAAGGCTCCTAACTGCAACACAATCATTTCCCAAATGGTTAAGGGCGGGAGGTGGAGGAGGCGTTCGTGTGAGGTCGGGGGGGAGAAAGTCATTAGCGACATAAGGATGACTCCCCTACCTGGACTTTTGTCCTCTCCCCAGCTCCAGACTTTTCTTCTTTTTTTTTTTCAAAGAATAAACTGGACCCGAAACAGAGAGTCGAATTGAAAGAAAAACAAAGGGGGGCACCATTGCGTGTTTTATTCCAAAGTGCCCACTTCCCCGCTCTCTTTAGAAATACTAATGAACACGTGATTCGAACAACGACCCCCAAAGGTAGCACTGACCCACTGGGCCTCTCCTGCAAGAACAAAACTGTTCCATTTGCACCTGTACTCGTACGCTCTGGCCGTCTGTCTCGTGTGTTTGACGTTTGTGTGTCGGATGCAACAAGGCTAACCAAGCCAAAGAACGTCATTATTATTATAAAACAAGCCTAAACAAAGATTCAGATCTGACCCGTTTCTGATCTTGATAAAACATGAGGAACACAACGATGTTTCCAAAGAAAGTAGTGAGGCACAAAAAGTCAGACGAAGGGACGGGTGAAGAAATAGACTTCATGACAGTGTTTTTTTGTTTTTTTTTCCTATTGTATAAGTTGAATAGACATAAGCTAAATGAAATCCAATCTTGGACGGAGGTGTTCAGAGGTCAAAGGTGAGCCGTTTCTTGATTTCCCCCTGCCGTATTTCCGGCCTTTATCGGTTGCGTTTTCCAGATGCTGTGCGTTCTGAACTTCAGTCACGCGCAGGAAGAGTAGCCCAACACATCCAGTTCATTTCACTTCCCGTCTTTTCGCCTTCTTGAGCACACCTCGACCAGTCGGCGTCGAAATGGAAATAGATGTTTCAGCTGAAGCAACAAAAAAAAGCCAGTACTTTGTGAGGGGAAGTACAGACTTCAACACATGAAATGATTTCAGTGCTTCCAAACACACTTCTGTCTGAAACTTCAAACGGGGAAGCCTCCGCTGTTGAGACAATCTGTCAGCTACGAGTCCTTTACTGTATTCAACGCACTGAAGTCCTTCGACACCGAGCTGCAGCCCGTTGTGTTCCTGTTTCCTAAATGTGTGTGTTGTGCACTTCACTGGTGCCGACACATCTTTTGATCTACACTGTAAAGATATGAAGCTTTTACTCCTGACCGTCTCTCTTGCACATGCGTTTTGTTTTTAAAAGTGATCAATGCTGTTGTTGTCATCCTCTACTTTAAAATACATTTAATATCCTTTCTGCACTCGCGTGTTGTGTCACACCTTTGTGCCAGAGTGTACGCCCTTCGTACTCGTGTGGGTGTGGGAGTGTAAGGCGTCGGGCCGCTTGAAGGCGGCGTCGATCGGACCACCTCTCGTTCAAACACGCCAGTCGCTTTGAACGCTTTTAGTTTGATTTGAGGTTTTGAGCATATAGGAAATATATCGTACACGGTATTTAAAACGCAGACGTTCTTTTGTGTCCTGCAACGCCTCCGGGAGTCGAGGAAGAAAGCTTGTTGGGGCAAGTTGTGTGTCTGTTGGTGCACATGTACAGCAGAACCTCCCCCAAACAAACAATTCTGATGAAAATGCACAAACTAAAAAGATTAAAAAAAGGCATCCCAGGTTTGTGCATTACCAACTTCAGACACATTCAAAAGATACTCATTTGCTGTGTACATGTACACACCACTGCTAATTGGCGCTGGTTTTGCCATGTGACTTTTTTATTTTAGTTATTTGAAAGGCAATTCCTCGAATTCGGGCTCAAAGAGTATATGATTACAAAAAGTCTTTTCTACTCGCATTCCTGAACCTGTTTGAGGACCTGCGAGTGCACCCATTTATCAGGCAGCTGCTCAGGGTGGAGCAACCTCATTATCAGGGTGTTTCTGTGTGAGCGCATGATCATAATTAACCAAAATATCCATGACGAAAACATTACAGTGCAGCTTTCTGGGCCTTTTGAAAAATGAATGATATTCACAAATGCAAACATTCTCAAAAGGTCGCTTCAAGAGGTTATCTCTGAATTAAAAAAACCTCCCCGTTGGCGACCAGCTGGTGAACATAGTGGAGCATTTAGCCACTAAAGATCCAGATAATCTCATCAAGAGATGGAGACCAGAAAGAGAGTGAATAGTACATTCACCAGGTGGCCAAAAACTATAGCAACTTAAATAATAAGTATATATCAATGGCGTCTTTCTGCTGCCCACAAAGTGGCAAAATGTGTTACTGTATGTTCAACCTTTTAAAGGGAATTATGAAGTATGTGCATGGTCAAACCGGAGTGCAACCAACTGGAAAGTGAAGCCGATGCTGCAGTGTCTTAAACCTGCATTTTCTCTAATGGCCATCGGGAGGTGACTCCTCCGTTTGCAAAAATAAGTCAGATTGTATAGAAGTCTATAAGAAAAGGACTTTACTTCTCTGTTGATGTATTCCTTCAGTAAACATGAGTTTATGTCTCAATCTCTAGTTTCAAGTCTTCTTCAATACAGCATGATGTACATTTTGTAAATTACGGTCTGTTAGAGTCAAACGGACCACAAAGCGGGATGATCCAAGTTTTCATCTTGGAACTTTAATCCTTTTACAGGTTGTTTTTTTTAATTCATGAAAGTTAATTGTAACCTTTTTGGTCACCAAATTGTCATATTCAGTGTTCGATGGTGCTTTGCTCCAACCTCTCGCGTCACTTCTGATTCCAAAAACCAAGATGACGACGAGCAAAAAGCGTCGCCTGTGTATAAGAAGTGGTCGGAGTCGCGGTCCGGTCATTCTGACTGCGGTTTTGAAGCCTTAGGTTCTGCATTTTGACCGTTGCCATGTTGGTTTACTGCAACCAGTGAACGGAAGAAACCATATCTGGACTGCGGGGGAGTGACGTAGAGAAAGCGTAAACTCTCGACTCTAAATGAACCATGATCTACTAAACCACCATGATGCTGTATTGAAGAATACTCAAAACAAGAGATCAACTAAAGTATCACATTGTTAATAACATAATTAGTGCTGTCAGCGAGCTCTCGCGCCGATCACTCTGCTTTTATTGGATAAGCTCAGGTCTTGATCCAAACCAAACACTGGAGATCTCCAAGGCGGGTCGACGACAAAGGGAGTCAAGTTCTTGACGCGGCGCCCAGGAGCCAGACACGCCCTGCTCCATGCTCCACCAATGAGGACGATCGACGCGGGAAAACGGCACGGCCCGTTCGACGCGAGGCCACGCCCCCTCGGCTGCCTAGCCTGATGCGGCTGATCAGCGATAATCCCCTGGAATGCTTATGTGGATTATTTGTGTTTGTTTGTTTAAGATAACCGAACCTTGACCTTGAGCAGCCCTGCCCCATCGCGTGTGCGCGCCTGTGTTTTCGAGGCTCGGTTGTGTTGTGGCGTTGTGACGGCAAAACATTTGTGCGTCAGAGCTTCCCACCGGGTTGAAAAGGGGGCGTCGGCTCCTGTGGTTGAAACTTGGCATCTGCGGACAGATTTTCTTGAGTCTCGGGTTGAATGAACCGAGATGGAGCAGGATCCCCCGCCGCCTTGAGAGGGCCGCCTACACCGTGTGTAAACAAGAGCGCATGTGTGTCGATGGTAAAGTGTGTGTGTATTTTATGCCTCTGTTTCTCCGTGCCAGGCCGAGCAGGCTGCCAGGGCTTGTGCCCAGAGTTTTGTTTTGTTTGACTTGCGGTCTGTTTGCCCTTCCACGCTCTACCTCAGGCCCGTATGGAGCCAAATCCACAGCGTTAGTTTTGATCATTTCAGAAAAAGGTTTCAACCTAATAATTCAAAGTTTTGGTCTTTAACTTAGAAATATTCAACAATGTAATGAAATAAAAATTAAGTGGATGAATTTTTTGGGGGGGTTAAATATCATTTTGAACTAGGTTAGGTTTTTTTGTTGAATGAAATATTGTTTTATTATTTTATTAGCAGTAGCATTTTTTTTCAGATTCAGACTTTTGGCCGTGATATGGTGTTGGGTGCGGTATCGACTACAGGGGCGTGGCATGAGCTACAGGGGCGTGGCATGAGCTACAGGGGCGTGGCATGAGCTACTGGGGCGTGGCATGAGCTACTGGGGCGTGGCATGAGCTACTGGGGCGTGGCATGAGCTACAGGGGCGTGGCATGAGCTAGTGGGGCGTGGCATGACCTAGTGGGGCGTGGCATGAGCTACAGGGGCGTGGCATGAGCCACTGGGGCGTGGCATGAGCCACTGGGGCGTGGCATGAGCTACTGGGGCGTGGCATGAGCTACTGGGGCGTGGCATGAGCTACAGGGGCGTGGCATGAGCTACAGGGGCGTGGCATGAGCTACTGGGGCGTGGCATGAGCTACCACACTATGCATAGGATAACAGTTTGAAACAATGTGAAACAGTCAAAATCTCCTTCATGAGCTCACTTCAAATTAGTCATGAGACAATTTACCTCTAATTTTCAGATTAGATGATCACCTTTTCCAGGACATTTAAGTCTGACTTTTTTCTGTTTGTTATATTCTCACAGTATTCTGCTGCGTACCTCAGGGGGGATTTTCTATATAGAAATCCCTCCCTGAGGTACGCAGCAGGTATCACAGTTCATCCTCAGGGGGACATGAACATGTGTTCCATCTTCTCACGACAATCCGTCCAAAACGTGTGACCTGTCACTCAAAACCAGGAACGTCCACCTCACGGTGGTGCTGACGGAGAAACCTGCGTTGGGGAGGACTCACCCTCCTGGAACCATAAATTGTTTCCCGAGCTTCACGGGAATCCAATCGCAGATTTGTTGACTTATTTCCATCTTGACCCAAAGCAATAATCTCTGACTCCTTCCTTTTGTGTGCTGTGAGAAGTAATTCAGGTGGATGTAATCATTAATTGCATTAATGGTTCCTTGTTTAAGGACGCGTAACAGCACAGCGAGCGCTAAAGATGAGAGAGCGCTGGTCAGTACAAAAGGTCGATGAGTGTCGGTAACGGCTCATAAAGCACTACTGCAGCAGTAAATGTTGATAAGCGGCGACTTCACCTGAAGCACCCGGATCATTTGGATTAATGGAGGCCATAAAGACGGCTCCTGCTCGTACCGGACCTGCTCACTGCTGAGCTGTCGATTCCAAGTAGCAGCCTGAATAAAAGTGCGTTTTAAATAACGGACGTTATTTTTTTTTTTTGCAGGAAGATGACGGAACCTTATTTTAGTTTGTGCTCAACTTCTGGTCGGCCTCATGGAGAATCGCTACGGGAAAGTATTCGGCATGCAGAGTATGAGAAGAAGCGTCAGTCTGTAGATTGTTTTACACAAAGCAGCACAAAAGTAACAAGAAAATGCCGAAAACTATTTATGTTGGAATTATAAGAATGTTCTTAACTGCAGTCAGTGTTCCTGTTTTATGCTTCTTCTTCTTCTTCTTTTAATGACATTCCCGGAAGCTCTTTCTGTCTGCTGTGACACAGAAGGCCCCATTGCACACTATCTGCACTTCCAGGCTCTTTTTTCATCGGTTTATTGGTTTATTGATTTTTATTGGAGGAATTTTCACATCCTTAAGCCAAGTTCTCTCGTATCATTTCAACTCTTTACGAATGAATTCATAACCTATGACTCTATACAAGAAAGGTGTTCGTGCACTTTAATATGCTACAAGATTATATATATTTTTGATCAAATGAAATGTCTTTATTGTAAAGTTATTTTTTATACAATTTATATTATTGTACTTCTCTTCGTTCGCTCTCTCGTTTGATTATCATTATTTTCAAGCGTTTCTTAGAAGTACATATGTCCTGAAACAATGACGTTCGTATAGATATTTAATTCAAATCAGTTTATTTTGTAAAGCCCAAAATTA
>NW_027175998.1:2850000-2935000 GCF_023055335.1 Clinocottus analis | reverse complement strand
GACTACAAATAACATAATATTTAAACAATATCATCAAAAATCATGAGTTGCTAAAAACCAAAATACATATAAGCAAGTATAAAATACAGAGAATAAACAATTATACAAATGGATGCATGCAAACAGTAGACGGGTGGAGATTATTTCATCTTCCCTTCATGGAAATTCATCTTCACAAAATGTGTCTCTCTCTTTCTTTCTCTCTCTCTCTCTTTCTCCCTCTCCCTCTCTCTCTCTCTCCTCTGTAACACAAGTGTTACACAGCTGGCGGACAAAACCATTGAGTTCACATACAAGTATACATGCCAAGCACGAAGTCCATTTCTTCTTCTATGTCTTTTTCCTTTCACATAATTCTTCTTTTCCATCAACAACAGTCCACGTCACACGCACACACACGCACACACGCGCACACACACACACACACACGCACACACACAGGGACGTTTGTGTGATGATAATGAACTCAACTCCACCCAACAATCAAAAATCGGATTCGTCACTACACACAACTCATTGACCTCACTGGTGAGTTCTGAAACAAGTAACAGATGAGTGTCGAGCTCCATCGTTGTGGCTCCGTGCCAAGGTGAATCAGGTCGTCAACAAGAGACGAATCAATTATGAGTGAAGGCTTGTGACTCCGCCCTGAGTCACTTTTAATGTGTGAACAACAATAGTTCTGTGTGAATAGCATTTTTATTCAGGGCGGATGAACTCTGTCTCTGTTGGGGATATTATAAATGCCAGCACAAGACAAACTCACTCTTAATGACAACCACACACACACACACACACACACACACATACACATACACACACACATGCACAGACACGCACACACACGCACGCCCCAATGATGCACCATGAAAATTTACACGGCAGAGGAATTTTGATAAGAACAATTCCAGTTTTTGTTCGTGCATGTCTGTTTGTGTGTGTGTGTGTGTGTGTGTGTGTGTGTGTGTGTGTGTGTGTGTGTTGCTCCATACTGTGGTGAATAAGGAGACAGAGGTTTGATTGTTCTGCCGGTGGGGAACAGTTGGTGTATCTGCTGAGAGTCACCTGTCTCTTCATTACAGAAACACTTTGGGAAACGGAGATCTTAATCTCAATCCCACGTGTCGCACTGTCATCATCTCTCAGGTGTCAGGCATCTGGAAATCACCTAGAGGTAATATTCTTATACAGTTTCCATTCAATATCATTCGTATCATTCAATCTGTTTAATCGTATGTGGCAGGTTCAAGTGGCGATGTCTCGTGCAATGCATCCGTCCTCCAGCTTCTTCTTCTTCTTCTTCTTCTTCTTCTTCTTCTTCTTCTTCTTCTTCTTCTTCTTCTTCTTCTTCTTCTTCTTCTTCTTCTTGTCTTTCCTTGTCGTTTGGCAGCCTGAAGTGGAAGGTTTGAAGACGAGTTACGAGCAAATGCGCGGCTTTTCTCCGGTGTAGCGTGCGTCTTCTCTCCCGGCGCTCCTCGACCCCTCAGGCGATGGTGTGTCGTCACTCTTGTGAAGAAATAAGCAGCGTGAAAGTCTGCGTTATGATACGACAAGCAGAGGAGGGAGAGGCGCGGAGGTTCAGTTCCCCGTCCAAACCACAGGCCAGTCTCCACAAATCATTGAGCGGGATGTGGAGATGTTCATTCTCTGATGATGACATGATCCCCGACCTTCTCCTTCCACAAGCCGTGTAGTTTTGAGTGGAATATCTCGACAACCATGAGGATGGATGGTCATGACATTTGGTTTTGGCGTTCATGTCCCCCGCACGATGAAATGCAACATCTTTGGTGAACCTCTGACCTTCCATCAGGAGGACGTTTCAATGTGTCCAATATTTCTTTCATGAACAAATAGCAGCAAAAGTGAATCACAATCCCATCAGGCTCAGCTGTACTTTGTGTTTCGGGCTAATTCCTGTTATTGTGTGTGTTTGTAACTCTAGATCAGAGGGAAACCTGTCGTTTCCCATCATGCACTGAGAGTTAGCGGTCAGTGGAGCGGACCAATGGCTCTGGTTTGGTTACTTTAAAGGTTCCCATGGGTAGACTTGGTTTGCAGTAGTAAAAAACAGAAAAACAGTAGAAAACAGTAGATCCATGTTGACATCCATTACCACAAACATGATAAAAATACTCAAAGCTCCACATCAATGCTGTTATAATTATAATTTGTTCACCTGTGTGATGGCTGCTGGAGCAAAGCTGGTCTTATATTAATATATTTACGTTCCATATTGACTGCACGTCTTCTCCGTTTCCTGCTTGTTTTGTTTTGTTTTGGACGGTTTTCTTCAGAGGTATTTGGTCCCTGAACGCACCAGCGAGCAGGAGATTGATAAACGTTCATCATTTGCTCTTCAAACCAAATGTTTGCATGTTTTTTTCTTCTTTTTTCTTTTCTGTTTTCCAGTCGATCTTGTTGAACTTTTGTTTTGAGGGCTTGGTGTTGTCCATGCGGTGAGGCCGCAGGGCACTTCAAACAGTACGACGACAGAATGACTTGATATTTAAAGATCCGTATACACCGGATCGGTTTCCAGAGCAAGGCGAAATATAAGCGCTGAACAAGGAGCGTCTGGAAGCAGAAATGATGGCCAAGTTGCAATTAAGGATGACAGTGCAGAGGTTTATCCGCCAGAGGAATGTGTAACGGTTCATTTCACCCTTTGTGTCTTGAGAGTTCCAGTAAAAAACGTGGAGGAGTTCAGCTTCTTCCACAGAGCTCCGTTTCCTCATCACCTTGTTCAATGTTGCAATTCATTATCTCTGAACTGCCATCGGCCTCACTTCACCCTGTGTGTGTGTGCCAGCAGATACAAACAGAAAGAGTCGCTGTCGTCGTCAGGTGTGATCTTTAAAATCAGCGCCCAAGATGGTTTGGACCCACCTGAACACCTCGACCCTGCGCAGGGCGAGCAGAGTCCCGGAGATGCGAGAGAGCGTGTGATACTTTGTTAGGAAGGGCGTGACCACTGCCCGAGGCCGTCAGGCAGTCTCTGAGTTGGACCCAGCCCAGTGCTGGTATGCTCGTCTTTGTGCCTTTCGGAGCGAAGCGTTTCACACGTGAAAACAACCTCCATCGCCTGTCTTTGTCTCTGGAATTTAAAGGCGTTTATCAAATTATATTCCCAGCAAAATCCCAGCTGACATTAGAGCGAAGGCATCCTGGGTAGGTCGCTAGTTTATCTCACGGCTCGTATAAAAGAGGCAGACAAGCGCTCACGCCCTCCAATTAATGCAGCTTCAGAGGAGGAAGCTGGAGAACCCGAGGGAACCCACGACACCATGGGGAGAACGTGCAAACTCCACACAGGAGGCCCGTCCGGGACCGAGGGTTCAACGTATTGTGTGTTTCATCAACAATAATACAAAAAATATATATTAAAGGCACAGAATGACACGATGAAAGCGTAAATCAATCAAGATTATGAAGTTAAGAACCAATTCAAATAAGAGCTTTTCAATAGCAAGGAAAATACCTTTAAATAAAGGTAGACAGGAGCCTGAATGGCTAGAAAACTTATCGTCAAAATCTAAAGATATGTTGTAAAACAAAAGCCAGTGTACTTTCAGCTGGAGGAAAGTCATTAATGTAATATTCAGGACGCAGTAAAGAGAGTGACAGTGGAACAAACAAGAGGAAATACAAGTATGCATGTCTTTCTGAAGATCTGGGACTGATGTGATTCTGACTCAAGTGAACTTTCGTCTATCTTCAGGGATGAGCTGACATGCTTCGGTACATTTGGTTCCTCGTAGCGGAGCCGTCTCACACAAAGGGGACACGGCAGAGCGCTCACGGACGTCGTCACGGGCGAATTCCAGCTCCAAACGGATCGCTGCAGTGAATGCTACCAAAAGCCACGTCGTTTCCGGCACTGCTAGCGCGTGGGCGAGGCAGTTTATTCATTGAAATGATCTTCAAATTTGAATTTGCCTGATTCATAACTCTCTCTCTCTCTCTCTCTCTCTCTCTCTCTCTGTCCTCTCTCTCTTACACCCACTTGGCCTCCGGCTCAACACTTCCTCTCCCTTTGGGGACAGATTTAAATATTTGCACAGAAAGTTGCCTGTTCCTGCCTGTCTCTTTGTTTGTGTGCATGTGTGTGTGTGTGTGTGTGTGTGTGTGTGTGTGTGTGTGATTAAGGCCACCGCCTTCACCTGCAGCTCAACTTAACACCCATCACACTGCTAATTGTTTCCCCTGTGAGGCTGCCGTCGCGGTGGATAAACGCAGCGTCACGTGAAGGTCCAGTCAATCGAGATGAAAAACTAATAACGACAGAATCTCTTTCAGATTTATGACACAACAAAGGCAGCAATAACCATAAAAAGGACTGCTCATTACGATCCATTACTGGGCTAATTGGTCACAGACGGCTGACGTCGTGTTCGCGTTTGAAGCGCTCGTCACGCTGCCGGTAACAGCGGCGGCCGAGGCCACAGGACAAACATTGTCTTCAGCACCGTGATGACAGCAGGTGTGGCTGTTTGAGCATTTACAGAAGGTGTTTTGAGCCACTTTGAAATGATACACCCGGCACTACACCGGCAGGGGTTGAGTTCTGGGCCCGTTCTATGCAGCCGGCATCCGTCTGGCCACCTCAACGCAGCAGCCCGTGGTTCATGTTGTTGTGGGTCGTATATTGTATACTTGTTGCACACGCACCTGATGGAGATCAGGTCTACTGATCTACTGAGGGATCTTTTCTCGTTGTGTATGCGGCCAATGGATACTATTCTCCCACAATGCAATGCACAAAGGAAATGGAAGAGGTGCTGGTGAAACAACCTAAAAAAACAACATTTGGTCGTCTTTATGAAGTTTAATAGGCGGAAATGTTCCAAAGTTACAGTTGGATTGGAATCGACATCACAAATTAATGTTTCCTGTAGGTATGAAATGATGAAAAAAAATACTAGTAAAATACTTAAGTGTACCAAGATTCGGATCGAGAGCGTACTGGATGAAATTAGCATTCCTTTGGGACACAGCTTCCGTCTTCATTTAACTTTTAATTTATTTTTTTTGCATTTGCCGACTCCAGCATTTGTTGGTCACACCCATGTTTAATTTCCCAGAGCCGCTCTATTATCCGATGACATAAGGCCGCAGGGTGTAGTCAGGACATGTGGCTCCGACCTTTGCTCTGCCTATTATTAGCCCTGCTTCATTTGAAAGAAAGAAACGGAAAGTATTCTGAATCAGACGATTTTCTCGGATGGAAATGCTCAGGGGAGCAGCTTTCATCGAGGACATGAGGTCTCCGTATTGTTTCTGGGAAATCCGAGGGAGGTTAGAAACTAAAAGTCACTGTTATTGGACTTTACCGATGTGTTTTTTCTATAAAAGAACATCAGAGGAGCAACGGCATGATTTCATCTGGTCTGTTCCTGCGGAAATAACTTTGTCATTATGTTTCCCAACTATCTGCTTTAATCCCATGTGGATACAATATTGACAGGATTTCAATCGTATCGAACAGCGCACACATTGTTCAGCTCTTATATATCAAATATGAAAAGTTCAAATTTTTAAAAAGATACCTTTTGAACTTTTCTGAAACTTGACGGCTCAGGGACTCTCGATCTCTTGAAGAGCTGATGTGTGAATGATCCTTCACACCTGAACTGAACACACCTTAAATTCCAATTAAAAGATTTAGCAACGGGCGCTAACACACACACACACACACACACACACACACACGCACACACACATACGGGAATGAACAAAGGACATTTTCTGGCTTGAATCCATAACTTCGGTGCCTCTTCCTGCAGGGAACAGGACATAGAGTACATGTATGTTCTCTTGATGAATGATGCGTGATGATCAGTCATTCCTGATGTGGGAATGCAGTAAAAAGAATATGACTTTATGAGCTCCTCTGCAGCATCAAACGAAAGAAGAAAGAAGGACTTGCAGTAATAAAGTAGCTGAAATAAAGTATGATAAACCTTTTTTTTATTATTTTGTCATAATTGCGGCTCAAAGTATTTCAAAAGTTACTGCAAACCTGTCCCAGCAATGTCGCAGTAACTTCAGATCGTCGACGGTCCTCACGGGAGAGTAAAAACAGAACCATGTGTTTGTTATTATTGTCAGTCAAATATGTACCTCGGTTGATGTTTTGGTTATGGTCATTGTGATGGAAAGATAATGATAAAGATATGAAACGGAGCCTGTTGTCCCTGAGGTCAGAGCGTACACAATAAATTCCCCAGTGTTAAATATGCATCGTCAAAGGTGTATTAAATCTCCCAGAGTTATTACAACAGAGTAATTAGTCTGCCCAGCTGGTGTGAATAATCAGCGTTAAACTTTTAAAACTGTGTCAAAATCCTGTGTTAGTGCGTTGACTATTTCAACACACTTTGAGTCAGACAAACCCCAGTGTTGATGTACTTGTACACTGCTACTCTGGTAAGTACTCTGTACTGTGTGAGGCTCCGCCCACCTCCTTCTCCTCTCAAACGTTCAGGAGTTTCTTCACTGCGCCATCTTGCACATCTCCAAAGACTGTAGGAAGTTTCTCTAAATCACTTATGAAATCTAACTTTGGCATTAAAGCAGAAGAGAATAATTAAAATACATGTTTATTGTTGTTAAACATACACTGCAGTTGTTGTTTTTTACCTTGAAATACTGAACAGCAGAAGGCTAACGCGACCGAGTTGAAGGTTAGCTTAAATGTGCTGCACGGTTAAGCCAAAATAAAGCAAACTCAGAGAACCCTGAGAACCCAGTGCTCTGACCGCAAGGTTCTAGGCTCTAAAGGGTCAACAAAAAAAATACTTCTCTCTTGATGTGTTCCCCCAGTAAACCTTGTAAACATCAGTTTATGTCTCAATCTCTAGCTCCAAGTCTTCTTCAATACAGCGTGATCTTCAATGAGTAAACTATGGTTCATTTAGCAAATGCTAGCCTCCCACACATGAGGGCCGGCAGTACAGGTTCACAGTGTGTGTGGAGTTTGGCACAAGCAGTTCCCCCCGAGGAACACCGTTAGGTCGACTCTCCCTGACCCGCCCGGCCCGTCCATCGCGCTCCCATCCGTCCCTGCGAGACGTCACCGCCTCTCACGCTCCGCTTCTCATGCAGACGGAGCCGGCAAAGCCGAAGCGGATGCCGGCGTACACTTGAAACGGCTTACGCTTATACTAATATAGAAACCGAGCATAAAACAACAGCTGTCACATCACCGCTGTCTTGTTTCAACAGCCAGCCAAGCGCTGCCTCACTCCGCTGCACCGAGAGCATGGAGCACACGTCCGTAATAACACCACTGTGTGTGTGTGTGTGAGTGTGTGTGTGTGTGTGTGTTCACAAAAAAAATGGAGAGCAGGAGTTTTTAATCCCGTCCTGTATGTATGTTGCTGAAGTATAAGGAAACAATAGGAATGAGAGAGGAAACGGCGGTGATTCATGTTGGGATGTGTATCGGAAAAGTCTCAAATAGAACATAAATAATTACGAGAAAAGAAAGGAAGTGATAATGCGACGTGAATCTACTGCATTGTGTGGTCAAATCAGCTCGCTGTACTACAGTGTAACACTTTGTTTTGCTTTCAATTCCCTATGGCCTCCTGCCAAAGACACAACAAGGAGTTTTGCTTGCGGCGTCATGATGAAAGATCTGAATGGAAACCTGCCAGCGAGTCAACGAGCATTAGTTGAGGGTGCAGAATGAAACGGCATGACTCAGGTAGAACTGTGTTGTACACGCAAGTCGACACGCAGTGGGTGTCCCAGCATGGGACAAACATGGACGCAGATATATACGTGCAGATATTAAACACAAGGACGGCTCAGGGTGTATGACGAGGCCATTGGCCTCATAGAGTACGGAGGCTGTGTGTGAATCCTGCGTGACTCTGAGCCAGAGTTGGTTTTGTTCAGAGAGAGTTCACTGGCTCTTTCACTTCACATGAAGCCATTTCATTCAGTGTTAATAGCCAAAAGGATTGCTCCATACCTGGGAAATGTAGTGCAAAACATGGATAAGTTAAAAGAGTGTAAGACAGGATGTCTGATGAGGGAAAGTCTTGTATCTGATCTACGCTGATGACTTAGTGGCCCTGTCTCACTGGTTTACAGCCACTGCCCAGAGTTGTGCACTATGCTATTCAACTCTAAAAAGAGAGTCATCATATCAGAAGCTACATTTTCCTTCTTTTTTTATGGGAGACCAGGAGCGAAATGTGGTGCACAAAGTTAGATATTTGGGTCAGATCATCAGGAACGACCTAAGTGAGGATGACGATGTGCAGCGGCAGTGATGCAAACTTTATGCACGAGCTATAATGACTGTACTCCTCTGTATACAGCACACCGGGTGCAGTTACACATAGTAGGACGAGTGCAAGTCATATGTTTGTGACTCGTGATTTTCTCACGTTCCATGCTGTGTTGAGGAATTTTATATCCAAATTTAAAAGTCGATTAAATGACTCAGTAATTATGAAAGCCTGAACTGAGCCAACACAGAGAGGCACGAGGTATTCTTTTGTTTCTGGAAACATTGGAACAAGTGTCCGTATGTTTTTAACCACGGGTGGCTTTTTAACTGCAATGATTATACCTGTGTCCTCTAATTCAACCATCAGAAGTGCGTATTATCTGACACGATGGGTGAGAGCTGTTGGTCAAGGTTACGCAATGCACACAATATAATTGTCTCAGCCTCGCTCACCCGGAACAGTTATGCAGTTCCTCTTGGGAAAAACTTCTCCCTTGTCACGCCCACGGCCTTACACACACAAACACACACACACACACACACACACACACACACACACACACACACACACACACACACACGCACACATACAGACACGTTAAACTACATTAGGTAATCTAAATTAGTTCCACTTTTCTCTTTAAAACTAATGAGTACTTTTACGATAATTTGCTGAATATACTTCCACACGTAATATTTTCACTGGAACTTATGAAATTGAATACTGATGCATCCATATGACCTATAAGTCGGTGCCACCGGGTCGGATTCTACGGAAAGGCCGATGAAATCATGCAGGTCCAGCAGAAACTCCTTCAGATCCGACTCCAGGAGGGTCTCTGCAGGGGGGCCTCCAGCTCCAGTGGTCCTCCGGCAGAGACCGGCCCACCGCGGACAGACCCGTATTCAGCTTCCCTGCTTTGCAGACGGACGCTCTGGCGGGAGGAGGAGAGCTCAGCAGCTGGCTGCAGCGGCTCCTCTTCCTCCTCCTCCTCCTCCTCCTCCTCCCGCCAGGAGCAGAGCTTCACGTCGCCGCTCCTCCGGTCCCCGGTGGGGGTCAACAACACCGACATCACGCTGCCGGAGGCCGCTCTGCTGCGGGGGCCGGCTGGAGGGAAGGGCGGCAAGGGAGAACCAGGACCAGGACTGCAGGACCCCGTTACCAGGACTCTGGTGCAGGACAGTCTCATTACTAGCACGCCACTGCCGTTAAAGATTAGGAATATAGTCTTTTGAAACGTTCTAAATTGTAGTCCTTAAAAGGTGGCAGGAGAATAATTACATAAGTGAGCTAAAATACAATGTACTTAGTGTAGGCTACTTCAGTACTTCCATTTTCTGCTGCACTTCTACGCCACTATAATAATAACGTCAGTCCCTATTGACGAATATAATCAACTGATTAATTATGGTGATGTATATTACAGATGGAAGTGGAGGCAAATTCATAAGCTATACATGCAGTATGCAAACATATAGGCTAATTCAGATTGACTAGCTTCAACATTACAGCGACGTAGCCGGGCTTTCACATTTATGCATCGCTTCTATCACAGTAATAAGCTCATATGTATTGATTTATTTCTGAAATGCATTCTGCATAATGTGCAGGTTACTTTCACTTTTGCTTCTTTAAGCAGAGAAAATACTTCAGTAACAAGTCAAGTAAACATGTTTAACGCAAGCTTTATATAACTTGTAGCTTCATCCTCTGTTATAACCTTTAGAATGGAGCAGCCCCTCCCAACCTGAAGAAGAAACTTGCGCCACACACACACACACACACACACACACACACACACACACACACACACACACACACACACACACACACACGGAGTGGTCCACCCCGCCCCAGTCCCGCCTCGGGTCCCGCCCCGCCTCGCGGGCCCGACCCCATGGAGCACAGGCAGCCAGACCGGATCATGTGACGGCGATAGTTTCTGAACGACAAAAACCGGAGAGACACACACGCAGAGAGACACACAAGGCGCGCGCGAGAGAGAGATACAGACAGAGAGACAGAGAGACAGAGAGGGAGGGAGTTTCGTAACTCCGGGAAGTTTTGTGGAGCGATCGATCAAGTGGACTCTTGTGTTTTTTTGTCAGTGACACCGCGGAGCGCCGATCGTCGCCTGCGTCACTTTTTCACCCGGAGGTGCCTTTTCAGTGAGTTTCTCTCACTGTCTCGTCACGTCACGTCACGTCACGCGAGCCCGCAGAGGAACTATCGTCTCCCCTGGAAATAGACCCGCACGCACCGTAAGTTTGACACCGCGGTCCTCCCGCGGGGCCGCGCACGGTGACCCCGGCGACCTGCGCGCATTGCCAATCGGGTGTGTGGTGAAGACTTTCGTGTGTGTGTGTGTGTGTGTGTGTCTGTGTGTGTCTGTGTCTGTGTGTGTGTGTCTGTGTGTGTGTGTGTGTGTGTGTTGTGTTGTTTTAACGCAGATTTGTATCATGTCAAAGAGAAGAAGTCCATAAAGTTCAGAGTGTTTAAACGTGATCCAAAGTGCTTCTTTCTTTAGGACACGCTCTTTGGTTGCGTGTGTTGAATCAACATGTTTTGCCAATTTCATGTTGTAATTTATTCTTTTATTACATTACGTGTTGATCTGGCTGTTAACAGTGGCAGCAGGAAGACTCTGCTATTTATAGCCATCAGAGCCTTTTATAGAACCCGCTGCGGTTTAATTAATGAACACGAAATGGTGGTGGGACTCTCTCTCTCTCTCTCTCTCTCTCTCTCTCTCTCTCTCTCTCTCTCCCTCTCTCTCTCTCTCTCCTCTCTCTCTCTCTCTCTCTCTCTCCCTCTCTCTCTCTCTCTCTCTCTCTCCCCCTCAGTGCTGATGACATGTGGATGTGACTGTGTGGTGGTTTATGGTTTAACTTGGTTTAAACTTTAGAGATGCACTACAGGCATTACAAACAGAGCCATGCTGAAGACCTTCACTGTTTTAGTTTCTGAAAAGTCAAATAGACACATCATCATCATCATCATCATCATCATCATCATCCAGCTGCACGTTCTGAGAGCCCAAAGTGACACGTGCATGCGCGCGATCGAGTCCTAACCATGTTTAATTCACAAGAATACAAAGAGGAGAGACACTTTGTCTCTTTTGTAAAAGAGATCATCTTCTTCTCTTGACAGCTGAAAGCATTCATCCATCATCAAAACGGTTGCTGCTTTTTTTTAAAAATTGATTCATTATTTTTTTTTTTAACCGAATTTCACGGACTGATTGATTTATTTCTGTATTGATTGCTTCAGCTGGAGGTCACAGGCCGTCAGTTTGAGGCTGGATCTGATGCTCCGAGCAGCTTTGCGTGTGTTTGTGTGAGAGATAACCGCCAACACACGCACGTAGAGTGACAGGTGTGTGTGTGTGTGTGTGCGTGTGTGTGTGTGTGTGTGTGTGTGTGTGTGTGTTCAAACAGTACCTGAGCTCCTTTGTCTTACCTCTGTTTTCACTGCATCTTTTTATAATACACATCTGTGTGTGTGTTTCTCCGTCTCTGTCTCTCCCTGTTTCCTGTGCTTTGTTTCAAGGCTGAGGCTTGCGTCACACATTCCACTTGGCATATGAAGCCCTTATCCTGTTTAGAGGGAGCGAGAGAGAGAGAGAGAGAGAGAGAGAGAGAGAGAGAGAGAGAGAGAGAGAGAGAGAGAGAGAGAGAGAGAGGGAGAGAGAGAGAGAGAGCCGTCATTCCACTCGTTCACCCCCCACATCTCTCTCTCTCTCTCTCTCTCTCTCTCTCTCTCTCTCTCTCTCTCTCTCTCTCTCTCTCTCTCTCTCTCTCTCTCTTTGTCTAACTTTACACTCTTCCACCTCTCTAGAAAAGTGGAAAAAAGAGGATGACCTTACTTTTTTTTAAATTAATTTATTATCATTTGTTTCTCCCCCCTCTTCTCCTCCTCTCCTCCTCACCACTTATCTGGTGGAACAAAACGCGCACGCACTCACACAAAAAACACACGCGCGTCCGCGCGCACGCGCTGCTCAAAGGGCACGTCCGGGGGAACATTGGGCTTAAACATTAAACTCCTGGATGCCGAGGAGTCGGTGGTTTCTCCGATGGAAGTCAGGAGAGTGAGCGCACCGCGGTCAACAGACGGCCATAAACGTACCGAAGCTGTAACTCGTTACACAACCACACGCGCGCGCACACTCGTGAAGTGTGTGTGTGTGTGTGTGTGTGTGTGTGGGTGTGGGTGTGTGTGTGCGCGCGCTTTGGAATCGCTGGACTGAGCCACTGTGGCTGTGTAGCTCTGCCTCACCAACACCCCCCTCGGCCCCCCCGCCCCGTGTTTGAGGTTCATTGAAGTTTTGTCATATTTTGGTCGAAACCCACTTCGGTTTCTCCCCCGTTCCCGTCTCTGTTCTTTCCACTTCCATTTTGACATAGTTTGGTCAGAGCGGCTGTTTTCTTTGCTCTTTTTCTCCTTTTTCTCCACTTCTCTCCTCTCATACTTGGGGTAGGGAGGTGCAATGTGTGTGTGCGTGTGTGTGTGTGTGTGTGTGTGTGTGTGTGTGTGTGTCAAGACAGGAAACCGCAGGCCCCCTGCAGCAGCCCCCCCCCCCCCCTCCCTCCCCCTCCCCTCCTCTATTTGGCTTCACTCTCCTCCTTGGCTTCTTTACACCCCCGACCCATCACGCAGTGTGGAAATAATAACAGTCAGACTAAACTCAGAGGGCTTCCGCTTCTCCCCTCCTCCCCCTTCCTCCCTCTCCCCTCGTCCGCTCTCTGTCCTCAGTTGTCTGGAGAGTCTCAAAAACTTCTGCTCTCTATGACAAGTACGCCTCGAGGTGTCAGTGTCAACTCCGGTGTGTCTTTTTTGTGTGCGTGTGTGTGTGTGTTTTCCTTCGCGCAATGATGGATCCTCCGCCCCCCCTCCCCTCTCCTCTTTCCTCCCCCCCTGGCTTCCCTCGAGGCCAGCAGGCCTGCAGCCCCGCAGTCTGCTGGAGAGGGCTCGGGTATGTGTGAGGGAATAGGAAGCCAGAATAAGAGGATAGGGGGCTTCAGCGGGGGCCTTTAAAGTGAGAGGAAACGGAGCATGTGAGGCGTTATCGGGGGAGCCAGGAGGAGGAAGTGAGGTAAGGGGGTTGAAACTAGGGAGCAAGGAGGCACAGTGAGGAGGGGTCGAGGGCAACAAGGAGGACGTGAGCTCAGAAATAGGAGCAGTTAAACGCGGGAAGATTAGCTCATCACCTCCGATGACTCATGCGGCCTAATTGGGACGCTCGGTTGCAACACCAGCCGGGCGCGTAACCCCGAGGTGACGCGGCGCGAGTCGCGCGCGCGTAGCGGCGGCGGCGCGAAGAGTTCCGCGCCGCGAGCGGCGAACGCTCACGCGCCGCGCGTGAGTGAGCCAGGCCCAAGTGACAGTCGTAGTGCAGCACACAGCACGCGGGGCAACGTGGGGCGAGACTGCCGGGGCAGAGGGGCTGGTAACAGAAACAGAGGCAGGAGCAGGGAACCAAATGCTGCGCGCGCGCGCGCGTACGCGCGTGTGTGTCTAGTGCAGCGTGTTCTTGGACAAAGCCGTTGTCTGGAGGTTTCTGGTCTCTCTGGTGATCTCATCATCTTCCAGCCTGTTGCCATTAGATGGTGTGTGTGTGTGTGTGTGTGTGTGTGTGTGTGTGTGTGTGTGTGTGTGAGTGTGTGTGTGTGTGTGTGTGTGTGTGTGCGTGTCTGCAATAATTTAGTCCTTTAGTGATTTAGTGTGTGTATTCTGTCGAGCTTGCAGAAACTTGGTGTGTGGCTGCTGCGAGTGTGTTTTAAGTACGTGTGTGTCTGCGTGTCTGTGTGTGTGTGTGTGGTTGAGTCGGTAGCCAGGGACTCCAAGCCACAATATTTTCCCCCTCTAGTCGTGTTGTTTTATATCATTCATAGCACGGGAGGAGGGGTTGGGTCGAATACAGTAGTGAAGAAGAAGAAGAAGAAAAGAAGAAGAAGAAGAAGAAGAAGAAGAAGAAGAAGAAGAAGAAGAAGAAGAAGAAGAGGTGTGCAGGAAGATGTGGAGGGCCGGTCCGAGGGTGGAGGAAGAGAGAGGGGTGTAGGAAGTGTTTGCCGAGTGGGTTGGGGTTGAGCACACAGTAGCTCCACTGACCGGAGAAGGACAATATTTGCAGACCACACTTGACATACACACACACACACACACACACACACACACACACGAAGGGATAAAATAGTCCCTGACAACTCTGGGTGGAGGGCTACTTATTTACTAAAGAAAGGTGCACGCAGGGCGTGTCCAGTGACTCCACATCGGAGAGAAGCGGCTGGTTTCCATCTCGCAGAAAGAGGGTCGTTGTCCTTCCCTCAGATCCGTTTGACCCGTTACAAAACTCAGGCCGCCAGAGGGTCAACGCAACCCCGGCTGCAACCGCAGATTACGCTCGTTTCCACCGTCGATCAGTCCGTCACTCGATCGATGGAACGTCCAAAATAAGTTAACTTTCCATGTCTGGTGTTGCAAAAACCCCAAAACATCCAGTTTAGCTTAAGAACAGCAGGAAATCCTCACGGTTTAGAAACCGTAGGCATGTCTCTCTCTCTCTCTCTCTCTCTCTCTCTCTCTCTCTCTCTCTCTCTCTCTCTCTCTCTCTCTCTCTCTCTCTCTCCCTCATTGAAAGTTATTGGTGCTTTTACACAAGGACGGCTTCCGTCTCTCTCCATCCTGCCGTCACATGTTACCTCATACCCCCCCTCCCGTTTCATTTCCGCCAACGCTCCTCCACTCGTCACCGGTTGCTAAAATCCAAGATGGCGACGGCCCAAATGCCGAGCTCGAGGCTTCGAAGACGCGCGACAAGCCGACGGGTGCCGCTACGACGACTCCGTTCATGCAGTCTGTGGTCTGAGTCCACAAGTGCTTGTTTTTGATCCAGATGTGCAACAGCTTTTCTCAGTGTTTGCAGATGTGCTCCGTTGTGAGTCAGAGATCTTTGCAGTACTCTTTCAATACTTTCAGTACTATAAGTACACCGTCAGGGGAAACAGTTAGATGCACAACACAAGGAGAGCCCAGAGGAGCGGGGATTTCCACGATGGCAACCAAACACATTTTGCGTGTATCGTGTCAGTCGGGACAATACCTGCACACCCGGCTTCATACCTGTGTGCGATCCACAACAATAGAACAACAGATTGACCTCGCGTTGAACTACAACACAAAACCCAGATTCAACACACCTCTCTCACACCCTTTTCTCACCCACACACCCACCCACACACATACACACACACACACACACACACACGCAGGCCCAACATGACTTTGTCTTTGTTTCTTCGGAGCCAGGCAGAGGGTAAGGCTTCAGTCGTCATGTTCACACCCTTCCTGACCAGGCCAGCGAACATCCTGCTCTCCTATTGGTCTGCCCCCATCTGGACTGTGTGTGTGTGTGTGTGTGTGTGTGTGTGTGTGTGTGTGTGTGTTTGTGTGTGTGTGTGTGTAAGGGTGTGATGGCCTGTGCCCATTTGTTAATAATTAAAGACCAACTTGTTTCCAGACTGTGGACTTTAATCAGGACACACACACACACACACACATATACACACACACACACAGGCACACACACACACACACACACAACCCCGCTCATAAACACACTCGTCCAGGCACAAACACAGAGTCATCGCAGCTGCACCTGGCCGTCACAAGCTAAGGTAACTGAAACCACCTTTTGAAACCACCCGGCTTTTGATCCAAACTCTTGACAGACCTTAATGGTTAGTGTGTGTGTGTGTGTGTGTGTGTGTGTGTGTGTGTGTGTGTGTGTGTGTTATACGACCACTATTACTATTGTCTTTTTGACCCTTTGCAGCTTTTAGAGACATCACACACACTTGAGGAGTCTCATAAAAAGGTCGACGTAGTAAAGTTGTCTGACCTGTCAGGCGGACGAGTGAGCAGGGAGAGGTCTGATGCTGAAAGTGGACGAGTAACGTGTCGGGGAGAGAGAGAGAGAGAGAGAGAGAGACAGAGAGAGAGAGATGTGTGTCTATTGTCTGATGTGATTTACTGACAGATCTCCTTCACTCATTCAGACACCTATACTTAACTACAGACCCGTGTCTGGCCCTTCCCTCCTACTTTACATGATTTACTTTTCATCGCTTCTCAAAGGCACCGTGTGTGTGCGTGTGTGTGTGTGTGTGTGTGTGTGTGTGTTTCATTTCCAAAATGTTCTGGCAGTTTTGCTGTTTATTTCATTATCTTCAGCCTTATGAAAAGGAGGTAATGTTCTGAGTTATTGATGGCGCTGCACAGTAAAACATGAAAACAAGGACGGTGGTTCTTGATGGATACAGTACATGAGCAAAGAAGTACATTTGCTCATGTACTGTGTACTTCAATACGATTCTGTTGCCACCTTATACTTCTTTCAGCGGGATGCGTATGTACTCTTTCCTGCACTACATTTATCTGACAGCTGGAGTTACTTTTCAAATGAATATTCCACTTTCCAAAAGCGAAAAAAAAGGTCGGATTAGATACGACAGATGAATGAAGATGAAAACACGTGCTTCTGGAGCTCAGCTCAACAGCAGAGACTCGTTGAGGCCCCCTTGTCACGTTTCAGATGTCTGTGAGTTCCCTCTAAACGTCTCACATGGTTTCGTTCAGGCAAAACAACAGTTTTGAGGCCCAAAGAGGTCGGACGTGGCCCACGAGTCACAAAACAAAGGCAAAGGTCAGAGAGAAGCCCGAAGAAAATGAATCACAGTCTATGAGGCACAAGCGTGTTCTCTCTCTACCTCCGACCTCATTAATCATCTCACGACCCCTGACATTCATCTCGTGACCCTTCAGAGGGGCCTGACCCCGAGGTTGGGAATCTACGATCAGACTTTCTGCTAAACGGCTGCTTTTTATACTTGGACTGAATAGATTTGTTCTTTAATTCAATCTGATTACTTGCTGGTTACGGGTCAGTACCGGTTTGTACCGAACAGAAAAGTGAAGCTTGTGACAAACGAGTGTTACTGCGCTGTTGTGTGTTCAATGTGTGCGCTGACGGCCACATGTGTGTGTGATTTTATTTCGTAGGAGCCTGGCCCGTGCAGCCATGCTGATGTATGACTACCCTCTGAAGACAGACATGGAGACGGTAAGGCGTGTGTGCGTGCGTGCGTGTGTGCGTGTGTGTGTGCTCCCATCATGCCCAGACATGTTTTTTTGACGCCATACAGTAACTCTGACGGACACACACTCCTGCTACGTGTCTAGACAGACTGGTTCCCACATTCCAGCTCTTCCTGGACAAACATGCTGCTGTACACTCAACATTTGCATACAATGAGGACAAAACACCGCCAGGCAGCAGGCTAATGAACACACACACCACACACATGCACACACACACACACACACACTGTACTATGAGACATAACAGTTAACTGCAAACAGAGCTGGGTTGAGACTTTCTGGCTGGCTGTAGTTGTTTGTGCGGCAGAAACGTGTTGTCCATGTTCTTCAGCACAGAACGGATATTTCAAACTGCTCTTTTGTCCCCTTCACCGCTTCCTTCTTCTGCATCCTCTCTCTCTCTCTCTCTCTCTCTCTCTCTCTCTCTCTCTCTCTCTCTCTCTCTCTCTCACAGTCCTTCTACTCTTCGTTAGTGAAAACCACGGAGCAGTACGGCGTGATCTTCTCCCACCCCGCCCACATCTTCCACCCCGCGCACATGCCCGCCTTCGCCCAGCCCCACACGCCCAGCAACCACGTGCACGCCCAGCTGGAGCCCGTGGACCTGTCGGTCAGCAAGCGCTCCTCCTCCTCACCCTCCTCCTCCTCCTTCTCCTCCTCCTCCCCGCCCTGCTCCTCCGCGTCCTCCTCCCCAGCCTCCTCGCGCAGCTCCCCGCCCTCCCCCTACAGCGCGGCGAGCCGCGCCTCCCCCCGCTGCTCCACCCCGCACGCCCAGCTGCGCTCCTCGCCCTCGCACGCCCTCCCGCCGCCCACGGCGTCCTCGCTCCCCTACCACGGCGGCATGGTGGGCCAACTGATCGGCTCGGGCTCCGGGGTCATCCAGGGGTCGGGGGTCATGATGTCGCCGGTCATGCTGCCGCTGTCCGTCCTCTACCCCTCGCCGCTCCACCTGCACCAGTCGATAATGGTGAGCCCGCCGGTCGCCAGCGACAGCGAGCATCATCGGAGCAGAGAGCACAAGACAGGTGAAGCCCAACTCCTTCATTTATTCACACCTTTGTGTTTGTAATTGTTTCAATTCCCTTTTATTGTAATTAATTAGCAATACGTTGCAATATGACATTCCTCCACATTGCATACAGTGTGTGCGTTGGCAAATGACACATGAAACAAATATGGTTTGTTTCCAGATTGTGAAAAGAAAACCCCACGTCCCTTTTCTCCTTAAATGAGCATATTATTTTCTGAAAATGGGGAAGTGCTTTCCATTTCCTCTGTTTTTAGAATATCAGTTTCAGCAAATTCCTGTTTCTCAGAGGAGCCGTGTTGGCTTTCCTGTGGTCACTGAGAGAGTCACAGAGGTCACTATCTGGATCTGCTCTGTCTGAGACGCACTGAGACGCACACGTAACCGCCGTGTGCGGCGTCCTCCTGTCCTGCGCCGTCACCTTGCGGAGTTCACCTCACGTTGACGTATGAAATACTAACCATCTGTCTCCACCCAGGTCACGACCACGACCTTCACAAGCCAATCAAGACGGAGCCCCGCTCCGAGCTCGCTCACGACGTCCACGAGATGAAATCGTCAGTCATCAGGTTACCGCACGAGTACGGGTGAGTCTCGCTCGCCCACACGTCGAGAGCGGCGGCGGCGGCGGCGGCGCTGCGTGTTTTCCCAAGTTTCGCCGTCTGCTGCTGCGGCGCTTCCCCCTTTCAACCTCTACATGGAAGTGGAGCGCGGAGGCTTCGACCGAAGTCCTCTCTGTTCCTGTTGCGAGCGTTTGAGAACAAAAAGGAAATTCAGGGTGCTGCCCAGCGAGCGGCGCCGGGTTTCGTTTGAGATCAAACCAAAAAAAAAAAGTACGATTCACTCCGGGGAGGATTTATGAGAATGTTAGCAAGCGTTCAGGGAGATGGGGCTCTTTCTAATTCTCTCAATGTGACAGAATGTCTCATCGTTTGACTCATTTCTAATTCTCGTCTTCGCCTCCTGTCCCATCGCCGTCCTCTCTCTCTTCTCTATAAATGCCCACGAGTGCGGTCTTCCCCGAGCTCTGTTTCCTCTTCTTAGGTTGAGCGAAAGTCGCCCGAAACAGTGTGAAGCCGCTCGGGGGGCCAAACACAGGAGGACCAGCGACGCGACCGGGACGCATGCATCTGCTCGTCCGGCGGCCCCTCGCTGCTTCTCTTTAAAGTTAGCCTCTGCGGCCGCGTCCGCACCGCTACGTTTCCATTTTCAAAGCGCGTATCTTTTGCTACGTTTACGCTGAGTTTTAGAGCAACGTAAACCGTTCAGGAAAACGCTCGGGGAAAACTCGGGGAAAACTCGGGAGGCCCGTCCACCCCGGGGTGGACGGGCTTAAAACAAAGAAGTTTGGACGCCCGCGTTCGCCACTTGAACTTGATTGGGTCTTAGCGGTCACGACGTGTCCTTCTCTAAATTCGTCGCGCCCCGATCACGTGACTCTGAGCGACCTCATGGTCCGGTCGGTCCGACAGAAGAAATCTCCTGTCCCTCTTTTTCGTCCATTGCCGTTCTTCGGCCGCGTTCGTTTTCTGCCTCTAAACCAACTGCAGTGTGTCGAACATCTGCTTCCTGTTTACACCGCTCTCGCACATGCCCAGTGTACGCGAGCCGTCATGAGATGTGCGTTTTCAAAGGTCTCCGTGTGGACAGACATCATTTTAGTGTGGACGTAGCCTCGGTTCACATCAGCCATCTATGATCTCGTCACCTTACAATGTTTCCTTTCTTCCTCCTGTCCTCCCCTCCTTCCTCGCTTTGCACTTCCTGTTTTTTTCTAAGCCGCTCATTGTCTGGCATCTCCCACTGCTTCTTCCCTTCCCGCTTCTCCTCTACTTCCTATTTCCTCCTCCTCCTCCTCGTCATCTGTTTTGGTTGCCGTTTGTGCTCCTTCGACAAAATAACGGCTTTTTTTTTTTTCCCCCCTCGAAGAAATAATTGCGTGTGTGGGTTGTGCGGGTAATAGCGGTGGAGCGCTGCCAGTCGGTTCTTGCTCGTGTGTGCGAGTCTCTGCTCTAGTCGTCAGGGCGGGTTCCATCACAAGGCTGCTGTTGCCCTTGATGACTGGGAAATAATTGGACCTTGAAGGGAAAAAAAACGTGGGTGTGTCCTTATCTGTCATCGCCTCTCCTCCCGAGAGACAGTGTAAATATCTTATAGATGGCAAATGGGTCAACTTTGCCTCGTATGTATTGTAATGATGGGTTCGCCAAAATGTGTGTTTGTGTGTGTGTGTGTGTGTGTGTGTCGTGGGGGATTTTCTGCACATTCCTTTATGCCGAACTGATCTGTGAGGGATTCATATTTCAACACTCGACACCTGCTCTCAACTGCCACTTACACGCACACACACACAATTACACACAAACATACACTCATGCTGTAATGATGGTACAGAAAGACGAGTCCTTCTTGTTTTCTTTTTTGACAGTAAAACACTTGAAAATGTTGCTTTTCCGCTCCTAAACCTCCTTCGGCCCGTCAGAGCTGAGCGTGTTGCAAAGTATCTACTATTTCACAGTTTTTCAGACGTCTTCATGCTCTCTCCCCTACACACACACACACACACACACACACACACACACTTTCATTTGCGACATCAAAATTCCAGTGAGTGAATCGTTGAACGGGTCCAGTGAGATCATGAGAGCGTTGGCAGGACAATAGGGAAGGGCGTGGTACACTGGAAAAAGGCAGAAGGTGTTTTTTTTAACTTCCGGACTGGGAGGAGTTTCTTACTGCAACCAAATTAAACTCCAGATCAGAGGTCAACATCAGGAAGTTGCCGCGTAACGCGCCCCTTCAGACTCTAACAGCTCTCTCTGTCTCTCTCTCCCTCTCTTTCTCTTGTGTGTCTCTCTCAGGTGCAACAACCCGTCCGTCATCGTTCATTCGGGCGCCAAGCATCCTCCCCCGGCCGAGTCTCCGGACACGCTGAAGAAGCGCCGAATCCACCGCTGCGACTTCAACGGCTGCAACAAAGTGTACACCAAGAGCTCCCACCTCAAAGCGCACCGCAGGACACACACCGGTAAGGGGTCACGCACACACACACACACGCTTGGATGTCATGGTTTGCATCATCTTTTACGCAAACCCCTTCCACTCTTCACCCTTCACTCACTTCTTTCTCCTCCTCTCTTCCCCCCCTCCAGGAGAGAAACCCTACAAGTGCTTGTGGGAAGGCTGCACGTGGAAGTTCGCCCGTTCGGACGAGCTGACGAGGCACTTCCGCAAGCACACGGGGGTCAAGCCGTTCCAGTGCCCCGACTGCGAACGCAGCTTCTCCCGCTCCGACCACCTGGCTCTGCACAAGAAGCGCCACCTCCTGGTGTGAGAACCCCCCCCCACCCCCCGAGAACCGCTTGAGAAGGAAACCCCGGGTGCTGGTTTTTCACGCTGGACTGTACCACTTTGACTTGAGGGATGGGACGGGACATTTTTTAAAAAGAGTTGGTCTTACACATTGGACTCCGGCGGGGAAACGTTCCTCAGGGTGCAGGTCTAGGCCCTTTCGCCTCATTGGCCGCCGAACGTCAGCCTGTTTATCACTAAAATAAGAAATATAAAAAGGATCAGCTGTGGAAGGCCCAGACACTTTAATAAAAAAAAGAAAAGAAATAGAGGCCTCTGCATCTCAGCTGGCCTGAGAGGCAGCGCCCTCTTGTGGCCAAAGAACCAAACTGCACCAAACACCCGCTCTGTTTCAGCCACATAAGCGCACACAAGCTTCTTTATTACGACATCAGCTCTCCTTTCTCGGCATGCAGTCAAGTAAAGATTGTGGACTTCGACACACACACACACACACACACTTTATTTGCTAGCTAGGCCAATATAATGTGAAACTCCAGAATGTATCATATCTCACCTACTGTGCATCGTGTCATATGTAATGCTAACTCCTCCTTCATGGATCCAAACACCACACACACCTCATCTGCCTCTGTAAGCTTACATCATGAAGTAACTTTTAAAAAATCCACAACTACAACAAAACAGGTAGACATTGCTTGCTTTCTCTTTGTACATACATGCACATGTTTAACGGCACACACACACACACCAGGAAAACATGCACTTATTGAAAGCAGCCTCGATCTGGTGTGCTTTTTTGGTATTTGGGTTGAAAAAAGAAGAGTGGGACTCTGGGTCTCGTTCCTTGTCGGAGTGAAGTGTTTTTTTTAATGTTTTCATTCAGGAATGTGAACGTTGCTGCACAGGGGCATTATTGTGTGAGCGAGGAAAAGACACCACTTGTTGGTTTAAGGGTAGAAGCAATGATGTGTCTTATATCAAGTTTATGTATCTATATTAACTATTGTGACACAATGGTAGCCTTCTTTTTTTGTATGACACGTTTATATGGGAAAAATACAAAGTGCAAAGCAGGGATATTTGCTCTTTGTTTTCTTAGGAGCAGATGAGGTTCATTCCACACATCGGGGTGTACGTAATAAAAGTATATTAACGTTGAGTTCAACCGTTTTCTTCAGAGGAGGTTATGAAATATATTCTCCTACACGTCACAATTTTAGAGGATAACATTTACAGCACAACAAGAAGATAGTTTTGCTTTTAGAGTTTATATATATATATATATATATATATATATATATATATACATATATATATATATACATATATATATATATATATACATATATATATATATATATATATATATATATACATATATATATATATATATATATATATATATATATATATATATATATATATATATATATATATATATATATATATATATATAAACACTTTTTCATCATATCTAATCAGTTTTTCTATTCACCTGCTGGTCAGTTTGATCAGAAAGATTCAACTTAAAGTCTTGGTTTGTCATTTTCTCATCATGTTATAGTACACATGTATATCCTACACACGCACACGCACACACACACACACACATGCATGCACACACACACACACACAAACACACACACTGAATGTAGCGGCTATGCTGATCTGCGTTTTGCATCTGGATATTCTTCGCGGTTTTTGCTTGTACATGTTTTTTGTATTTCTGCAAATATAAGTTGGAATGTGTATATATAGTGTATATATACATATATATGTATATATATATATATATATATATATATATATATATATATATATATATATATATATATATATATAATAAATGATTATTAGACTGAAAGGGCAATTAAAGGTTTTTATTAAGCATGATTTTGATACTCTCATAATAATGGATATTATACATTTCTATGATGTTCTGTCGATAATAAACCCTATCTCTTTTTAATCTAAACGTTGGCAATTCAAAGGGAACATGTTAAACTGTGAACATATAACTGTACAGGTCTATCTGAAATTTTTGCATATATTTTAAGAAAGAATATTCATACCACTTAATAAACGTATTGATAATATTTGCAGAATGGAGTGCTGTGTCTTAAATGCTGTGTGGACTGAAAGTGTTGACGGAGGTGTTCGTGGACATTTGCTGGTACGAGCTTCTCAGATTTCTATATGGCCCCTTTTCTCTGCTTCATATCATTTTAAGTTACATCTCTTTAGTTTTGTACTGCCTTCAGGTTCAATTTCGGTTTATTTAATGTGCAAAATCTCCTCTTATTTTAGTCTTGTCCCTCAATGTATGAGAAAGCTAATAAAACCTAAACATAAAATTGTGAATATTATAGGGGTAATAGATCCATAGTCATCATCTCAGCACATTTTACAGGTTTTAAAACACACATACATAGGCACATACTAACAAAGACAGATACTCACATCTCGTTCCTCAACCTTTATAATACTATTATAGAATATAATAATATATTTAACAGCAAAAACAGAATATATGATAGTTTGAGACTTTTTTTTCTAAATTCTGGTATGATATATGTGACATTCATAATTGTATACAGCATTTTTAGTGTCTACTTGATCACCAAAAAGGAAAAGTAGATAGACCCTTTCCTTGTGAAAACGTTGGGCTCGTCCGGGATTTGAACCCGGGACCTCTCGCACCCTAAGCGAGAATCATACCCCTAGACCAACGAGCCGATGAGGACAACCGCGAGCATTAGCGAATAAGAACTAAGCAAATATACGATAAAAGTGTGTTTTTAAATAGTTATTTTCTTCAATTGTACACCGTAACACTTTACGCTACTGTTAGGAATCTATGTTCAGCGACGCAGAAACAATTGAACTGCATGTTCTACTCAAATATAAGTATCATGGGGAAGCAAGATGATTCCCTCCTCCTCACTTCCGTCTTGGTTGACATCTGCGAAATCTCTCCAGCGTCTTCTTCACAGGAGCCGGCGGCAAATACATTGGGACCCTTTTTCATGATCAAACCCAAAGGAGTGCTTTAAATCCTGTCGGTTTCTCCAGAACATTGTCCTAAATTAGCCTGTGTATGCACTTGTTTTGGCTTTTTGGGAAGCTGAATTAAGTAGTTGTTAGCTTCAGTTATTAGCCCAAACGCGTGCGGCGGCTACGCGAGAGGGTTTTGAAACGTCTAGACAAAAGTCGTTCCCGAGGCAGGGAACTATCTTGTCCGCTGCTGCTCCTCGGTGCGGTCATCTCGCGGCCTGCCGACGTGGCGGGGCGGAAGAAGAGCCGCTGGCTGGCACCGAACGGGTGAGCTGCACTGTCACTTTCACGAAAACACTACCGTCTTTGAGCTTTATAACTTTTCTTTGACAGAAACAAGCGGGGAAAAAGGCAACAAACCCAGCAACGAAGTTTTAGTCATTAGTGTCACTGTTGTAAATGTGTTTGTATGTGTCGTGTCACACGTCTAAAGACTCTAAACATGCGAATAATAGCCTAATTGTCATGTTCGCTTTCAAACAGAACAGTGGTCTCTGTGTCTGCTTTACGTTGTTCTCTGTGTTGTTATCCTGCAGTAATGTGTTCAAATAGTGTTCAGAGAAGCAAAAGAGATATGATATATTGATGTCATCAACATTCAATGATTGTTTAAATTGAATCAGGTTGAGTAATGGCTTGAATTCGCTACAATGTATTCGACTGTCTCTACAGCTTGTGGATTGAATAATTCATTTAAATTTCCGATTAAAAAGAAAAAGACAATATTGTCAAGTTATACTTATTCTCTTGTCTTGTGTTGCAGCCTGTAGTCTGTTATTTGTGCGTACATTGGTATTGTGAACCGGTTTATCTACCACCTGGCGCACACAGTTTGTGACTGATAGCGTTGTGTGTTTTAAATGACATTCTGCTGACAGGAAAACAAACTTCAGCCTGACGGGAATCGTGTTGGGTGCGTGTTCACCGTGTGGCCGCTAGATGGTGCTGTTGAGCCACGAAGCGACAGAAACAACGACGCGCTTTTGCAACTTTCCGCACCGCTAACTTTGGCCTCAAACGTCGCACTTATCAGGCACTAGTGCAGAAAGTGACGACTTTAGAAAAGTGTGTGTGTGGTAGTGGAATTGATTTACTGATCAGCTTGTTATATTGAGTCTTGGGACCTTGTGCTAATACAGGAGCTGACACATGATGTGGTGTTTGTTTTTAAGAATGACATATCGTTCAAAAAAAAAAAAGTTAATTTTATTTTGAAGAGCTCAAAATTACAAATTGGCCTCAGAGGGCTTTACAATCTGTACACAGGACATCCTCATAGGATAAAACACGATCCATGGAAACCTGTGAGGCGAGAAAGCACGAATACTCCAGGGAAGACGCAGAGTTAGTAATGTGCATTAATGAGACATGGATTCAAACAGATGGAGGTTGTGTTATTAATCTGTAGTGACGGTGATAATCCCCATTTATTGTCATTCTGTTGTTATGATTAGGATACAAATATGTCTTCTCTTCCAGATCACCATGTCCCAGGCCGACGCAGACCCCTCTGACGTGCACCCGCACACTGACCTCGGCCCTTGTCAGGACGTCCCAGCGGCCTTTGCGCCGCCTCCAGCTCCTTTGCAGTCTCCTTTGATCCCACAGACTCTCGACCCTCCGCAGGCCACCGCAGAGGTGACTGGTGCGGAGGACTCCTCGGAGGGCCCGCCTGACCCACCGGAGGTCACTTCTGGGGGCCAGGGGATCATATGTGACCAACAGGAGCTTGCTGCCGGGGGCCAGAGGATCATATGTGACCAACCGGAGGTCACTTCTGGGAGCCAGGGGATCATATGTGACCAACAGGAGCTCGCTGCCGGGGGCCAGGGGATCATATGTGACCAACCGGTGAGTCTGGAGCCGGAGCCCGAGGCTGCAGAGGCGGACATGGAGGTTTGTGGCACAGGTTTCTTGACATACAGTGCACACTATGGCCCGTCTGGCCAGTACTGATTTGAGAGATGTGAAATATGATCATTGTTATTACTATTTTCAAGTTGCTAATTTAAGGACGGGGAAATCCTTTCTAAATGTAAATGATGACACTCTATATGAGGTCATGATACTTCAGTAGCTCAGATATATCTTTGGCCTTATGGCGCTGCAGTGTTTTGTTATGCATTGTTCGACATAGTCATTGATATGTATTTACCAGAATCAGCTTTATTAGCCATGCATTCATACGCATACAAGGAGTTTGACTGCAGACTTTCTGTTGCATCGTATATACACAGTCTGCAACAGGCTAATATCGTGTGTGTGTGTGTGTGTGTGTGTGTGTGTACAGAGTTCACCTCAGGAGAAAGAGAAAGGTTGGGGCGGTTGGAGTTCATGGGGGAAATCTCTCCTGAGCAGCGCCTCCTCCACAGTGGGTACGTTTCCTTCCTTCTACTTCTTCTTCTCCACTTTACGCTCCGTCTCCCCCCTGAAGTCTGCTCTGTGTGTGTGTGTGTGTGTGTGTGTGTGTGTGTGTGTGTGTGTGTGTGTGTGTGTGTGTGTGTGTGTGTGTGTGTGTGTGCAGGTCAGAGCCTGACTTCGGTTAAAACCAAGGCCGGAGAAGCTCTGCGTCTCCACAGGACCTCAGTGGGAGAGGAGGCACAAGAAGAAGCAAAGGAGGAGGATGATAAGGAAGAAGAGGAGGAGAAGGAGGAGGGAGCCGAGGAGGTGAAGAAAGAGGGAGGAGGTTCAAGTGGAGAGACGGAGCTGTCCAGCTCTGAGGAGACACCTGTGGGTGCTGCAGCTTCTGGCAGGGGCGTCTTCTCTACGATCACACACGCCATGCAGAACACAGTGAGTGCACACACGCACACAGACACATTTACACACACACACACAATGCACACAGACACACACACGCACACACACACACACAAAAGCTAAGAAGAATGACGGAAACTTTCCAGTGGAGATAAAGTTGTCTGTATTGTACATTAAAGGTGGCGTTGTGTTCATGTCAAGAGTTTGGGATAAAAATGCAACAAAAACAAAAATATCTAGTGTATCATAATCTTATCTCATAATCTTAATCTTCTTAATTTAAATAACTCTTATTTTTTGACTTGGTTAAAATGGTGACTTGGTATCTTTTATATTTTAATTGTATTATTATTTATTCAAATCATAGTTTCTGTGCTTCCATAAATAAAAGATGTCGGTCATCGTTGGTCGTCCACAAATCTGAAAAAAATCGTGATTGTTTATTCAAGTTACATCATTTTGCTTCAGTATAAATTATTATAAGATACAGATTTTGGTTCAGTAAGGTAGAATCTTGACATATTATTATTATTATTTATTTTTTAATTTATTTTTTGTATTGTCATTCCTCTTTTTTTATTAATTTCTATCAATTTCTCCATCTTTTACTGGCATAAATGGGCCTCCACATTCTGCGTGAGGAACAGCTAAAAGATGCTCGTCAACATTATCACGTGTGCTTCACTCTTCCAGCGGATGTTTTGCTCGTAGCAACACAACACAGGTTACCGCGCTTCATGAAAATTGTCCGAAGGGACGTCGACATTTCTAAGACGGCGTCCCATAACTGTGAATTGGACATTTTATTCTTCAAAGGCGAGAGCATGTCACCATCCCAGTATCCCCGCCCTCCCCCTCCTCTGTGTCTCTCCCCGTGTCCCTCTTAGGGTAAGTCGGTGATCAGCGGCGGTTTAGACGCCTTGGAGTTCATCGGAAAGAAGACCATGATTGCGCTTGCTGAGACTGACCCGGGTTTCCGGAAGACCAAGACCCTGATGCAGAAGACGGTCTCGCTGAGTCAGGCGCGTAGATCTCCTCCCACCAGACGGGTGGTGTCACCATCGCGTGGACTCTCTGAAGCGACCGCTCTTGGCGCGCTTGTTGTGTGAAGGCCTCCTTTTGTGATTTCTTTTTCTTCTTCTTCTTTTCCTCAGATGTTGAAGGAAGCCAAAGAGAAAGAGCGGGCCCGCCTGGGCAACCAGCCCATCAGCGCTCCCACGGCTCACTACGGCATTCTGTTTGATGACTACCAGGGCCTGCCGCACCTGGAGGCCCTGGAGATCCTGTCCAATGAGAGCGAGGCCAAGGTGAGGCCCGCACTCAATTGTCTTTATGTGTGTGTGTGTGTGTGTGTGTGTAGGGGGGGAGGGATATTTTCAGAAAACCGCCTTTTGTGAGTCACATGCTCTGAATATCGGCCCCTAGGTCCAAGCCTATCTGTCCTCCCTGTCGGAAGAGGAGCAGGAGGAGGTGAAGAAGGAGCTGATCTTCATCAAGGACATCTTCATCAAGCGAGAGGGGGAGGAGAAAGTAGAAGGAGGTGGACAGGCGGAGGATAACGGTGATCTAAGTTCCCACTTGCACTGTTCTACCCCCCTATGTGAGTCCCCACCCCCTTCAACCGGACCTGCTGCAGGTAGAGGCGGCCCCCTGAGCACTGACCCAGGATCAGTCTTACTCACACACTCGCACTGGATCAGAGGAGACAAGCAGTGATGTTTCACTTTGATTGACATTTTTTTTCCCATTCTAGTCCTTTTAGTTCAGTTTTCCATTTCAAATTCCACATCAGGGCTTTTGGCTTTATCGGCGCTTTATTAGCATTCACAGAATATTTTCATCCGACCCTTTTCCAAAGCGTATGACGCGTTCTTGAATATTGTTCCGTTCAAATCTAACTCGCCCAGCACTACCCATCACAAGGAAAATACCTGTTGTTCGCTTCATATCCAGGTAATGCTGCTTCTGCTGTGAGCTGAGCATCCTCGGTGCATTCAGGCAGAGAGCAGTGTGTCGCATTTATACAGAGATCTATTGGCAGAAATGGAATATAATATTGATGAGTGCACTTTTCATTATTAGTTTTTTACCGCCGTGTTTCTACAGTAGCCTGGAAAGGACAAACTGAACACCGGCTCCTCCTGACGGGGTCGTTAGCGCTTTAGCGTCGGTCCCCGCGCCGCTGAACTAAATAAGTGAATCAGACATTTTTATTAAATCAGAGATAAAGAACACATTAAAAGCCCCTCGGCTCACCTAAGAGGGAAAATACACGGCTTCCACTTTATGTGGCCGTCCAATCAGTGTTGATGGTAAATGTAGTCGGGTAGAGCAATACCTTTCGTCAGTGTGCCGTACTGGCAGAGAACGTTGGACATCCTCCTGTCGGCAGGGCCGTGCCGCCACTGTCTACATGTCCCAGGATGCATTGCGTGCGAGCTTCAGGGTCCTGACCGGCCTTATTCTCTTGCGTCGAGCGCCATTTTTCTTCCCGCTGTTTGAAATTCAAGCGAAGCGAGAACAAGCACGTTCTGTTTTTTTTTTTTTGCGTGCGCATAGCGCTCATTGCTACTCAGAGGAGGAGAACTACAAATCCCATCTTGTAGTGCTTCCTCGCATCCAATTAGGTCAAAGGTCAGGAACAGAACGGCAGCCAGCAGGGATTCAGTCTGTGGGTGTCAGCTCTGGTTTTGAAAGGCCGCTTTAAACTGTTCAAACATTGTGTACCTCACAAAAAATGATATACAAGCGTGTAAACTGCTCTTTATGATCCGGTGTCCGTGGTGTTCAGGGGCCGCCGACACGCTCGCATCGCAGAACCGCCAGAAGCTTCCAGATGCAGACGTCAAATCTACACATTGAGATCTAATTGTGATTTCTGTACAGGAGTTTGAATTAATGAGGGCGCATGACAAAAAAACATCAACAAGAATATTATCTCTGTGATCTGAGCATGGGAAGGGATCATTGCATGTGGTACAAATCTGTTCTCATGCCGCAGTTTGTGCATGTACGTCTCTCACAGCGGGCCCAGCGGAGCGCCCCGACATGACAAATGTGTGTTTGCGTGTGTTTCCGTGCCAGCCGCCGACGGCGAGGAGTTTGCGAGCGTTCTCACCGAGCTGCTGTTTGAACTTCACGTTGCAGCGACGCCTGACAAGCTCAACAAGGTGAGTGTCACACACACACACACACACACACACACACACACACACACACACACACACACTGAATCCTGCACACAGCAGCAGCATGTTGTTGGCTCAGAGGTTTGGTTCAGGGGATTATTCAGGGGTCTATCTTGGCACAATTTTCACATTCTCATATGCAGATTTATTAGTCGCTTGTCATCGTTTCTTTCCTGATGGAGTCCGACCCTTCATCGTGTGACTCAGCAGTTTGAGTGAGACAAATCGTGTGTGTGTGTGTGTGTGTGTGTGTGTGTGTGGAAACAAACAGTTCTGCTTCTCATCAAAGCACATCACGTGCAGTTACTTCCTCCTGAAGCTTGAAAATGAATAAAAATACATTTATGTTTACTTGACAGCAGTCGTCTTCTCTTCTGCCTTTGCTGGCACATTGCGATGCTTTCTGTCCGACGACATCGAACGCACTAAAGATTCTTTTGATAACACCCAATCCAATATTTATATATGTATAGATATAGATATTTTCTCTGTTTATTTGAGTAAATGAACATCCATCTGTAGTTCATCTCTATCGAGAGCATCTTTCTATCCTCAACCACATGAAAGAGTGAGTTTGAGCATTATTGTCCTGGATCCAGATTACCTGCTAATCCTCTGGGATTTTATGTTTTCACGGTTGGAATAATGCTCCCCGTATGGATTGTAATTTGGTTGGTTTATTCTTTTTCCATATCTCTTGTCCTTTCTGTATTGAACTAGCAGGAAAGCAAAGACTTCTCACAAACAACATAAATCTCACCTTAACTGGAAATCACGCTTAACAAATCCCCTTCAGGTGGAATATTCCTCCGTTTCTCTTATTATTATGAGATATTTGGTCCACACACTCACACACTGATAGTAATTTTGAACACCCGCTATCTCCCGCTGCAGCCTTACACGTAAAATGAAAGTTCTCCTCTTTTGAAGTCCTTCTGCATATTCAGATTCCCCATCTATAGAACCCACATTAGCATATAATCGTGGTTAAGCATCTGATTAGCATACATCAAGATGGCGATCCCTCGCCGCGCCGCGCTGACGGTGGTGATTATGCATCTGCAGGCGCGGAGGAGGGCCCACGATTGGGTGAGCGAGGTGGAACGGCCCGTCACCACGGAGACCGTTGACGGGGAAACGCGGCACCAGCCGGCAGGAGACGGCTCACCTGGCGAGAAGGAAAAGGAGGAGATGAAGAAGAAGGATGGGGAGGAGCAGCAGGACGGCGAGGGGAAGGGAGGAGAGGAGGAGGAGGAAGAAGAGAGGAAGAAGGAGGAGGATGCGAACAACCCCAGATCTTTAGAGGTGAGGTTGACTCAGGTGTTATGATGCTCGAATCAGAACTTTTTCAATTATTTGAATCACAAATTCGTCACAGACTGATCAGACTTGATACAGTGATTGTGTGTGTTTTGTGTTTGTGTTTGTGTGTGTGTGTGTGTGTGTGTGTGTGTGTGTGTGTGTGTGTTCCAGGCTGTCTACCTGTCGTCAGTAAGCAGTCTGGCAGAAGTGACGGCTCGCAGCATCGAGCAGCTCCACAAGGTGGCAGAGCTCATCCTCCACGGCCAGGACCTGGAGAAACCAGCCAGAGACCAGGCTCTCATCCTCACCAGGTGTGTGTGAGTGTGTGAGACTGACTGACTGACTGACTGACTGACTGACTGACTGACTAAAATGTATTATCATTTTGTCTATTCCAGGTTGACATGTGCCATGTGTAAAGAGGTGGAGTGTTTGGCCAAGAAGTTTTCCGACACACTGCTTCTTGTTGGGGTAGGAGTGTGTGTGTGTGTGCGTGCGTGTGCGTGTGTGTCCGTGTGTGGCCCTTTCTGTGTTTTGGAGAGTTTTTAGAATCACACTCGTCAGCAGTTTTCATTTCCTCCAAATTGTGTCGCCACGAAGGAAAATCCAAATTATTGCCAGCGTCTTTCCTAAATGTTTGGTCTTTGTAGTTTTTCTCTCTCACTGTGCTGCTTCCCGTCCCTCTAACAGGACCAGAGGAAAGCCGAGGAGTTGAGTCCGCTGGTGGACAACGTGCTGTTAGAGGTGAGGCGCTCTGGCTTCTCCAGACGATCTTGATTTAAATCAGGCGACCGTGAATGAAATGAACCGGCGCGGCGGTCTCGATGCGACGACGACCGCTCGCAGCGCGTCACTAATCGTTGTGAGGATTCATGTTTACTTTGTTAACGGGGAATAACGTGAGGCCGCCGCGACATGTTTAACGATGCGTTAAGACATTAGGAAACGGTGTGGTTCAGTATGTTCATGCATGAAGTCGCATCAGCCTCAGATGTACGTTACAGCTCCATTAATTTCTGGATATTTTCAAATATTCCCTGCACCTGTTCAACAAGTTACACATTTTTATGTTCGTTTGGGAAATGATGAACATTTAAAATAATGTTTTGATGGACAAAGTAAAGCAGAATTTAATCATAAAGTCAGACACAAATACAGTAAAGATGTAAAATCAGACAAAACACAGCAACAGATGTAACAAATCAATCGATGATGATGATGATGATGATGATGATCACGGCTCTCCGGTCTGCAGGGCTCCAACAGTACCAACTACATCGAGGATGCTCTGCAGCTGCTGCTGCCCGTCCTGCAGATCTCCCACATCCAGCACTGTCGCCCCACCACAGAACCAGCGGCACAGACGCAGCACTAACACACACACACACACACACACACACACACACACACACACACACACACACACACACTACATGCTCACCCGCTTGTCTTAATGTATCTATTGTTGTACAGAGAAGTACGGAGAATAGATTATTCCAGATGAAGTGCTTAAATCTACATCCAGTGCCATAGTAACAGCCAGACGATGTTTTATATATATAAATCTATACATACTTAATATAATCTTTTAGGATTTAACAACTCGATATGTGTAGAAACGACCGACATGCAGGTTGTATGTGTGACTCTTCCACGTTGACTCGCTGGATGTTTCTGCATCGCGTCCAAAAAGATGAACCAAAAACGACTGACCGTGCTGACGGCGCGCTACATTAATGTTTATTAAGCTTCCTTTGCACTCCTCTGTGGTGCTCTGTTCATTTCAACACTTGAAATGTGTGTTTCGCTGAAACGCTTTAATCTGGTGTGAGTCAAAAGGCCAGTATTAGTGATTATACTTATTCATTTTTTGCTTGTTTTTTTAATGTTAAATTATGTAAAGACACACTGGCATCGATGCCGCTCTCATCCAGTTGGAATGGACAGAAGAAAATCTGATCTTCATGTTTTTAAATGCCAAAATCCTTCTCCTTCTCCCTTGTTGTATTGTTTACAATGAAGATGTAATCTGCGTTAATCCATCTCAGATTACGCTCTGTTGCGCTGCTACATTTACCAAGCACAGGGCCACGTTTTTTTGGGGGGGAAAGTGTGCTTGTCGGCTTTCTTGCCTCAGAGTTATTACGAGAAGACCACAGCCGTATCGACCTGTTGGCGAGGAGGAGCATGCCATGTGTTCCTGAAAATGTCGAATATGTATTTAATAACAAAACGGCACGTCGCGCCCTCTGTTGGATCGGAATCCCGACACCTTGAAGAGAGCATTAGCCGTAACATTTTAATTCCTCTCGCCCTCCTGAATAAAGGCTTTAAATAGTGTCGGTGAGAGATTTGCTCACTTCTTGCTCACCAGACATGTTATCTCATTAATGTTCCACATTACTGTTTTCTCCCTTTCCTGCGATCACATGTCGAGGCTCAGCAGCAATCCCAAGGTGCTCGCAGCGCGGCTGTGATTTCATATCCAGTGTTAAATTGGCTCTTAGCTTCCAGCCAGCAGATCTCTGACAGAGCACTCTGTTCCTCCTCATCCTCCTTTCTTTTCAGGGATACATTGATGCAGGCAAGAAAGATACGTAAAAGTAAAAGTAATATTCGTCTATCTGTCGTAAAGTTTTGCCTCCTCTCAGCTGAATCCAGCTGGGGTGAAGCCTAAGAATACAAAATGAGGAAAAAGTTTCTAGTGAGAAATGTTTGGTAGGCATTTATTTCGGTGTGGACAGTAGAGTAATATATTAAGATGCCCCTCTAATAAAGTGTCAGCCTCAGTATGTGTCTCAGATGTTTGTTTCCTTGAGTTTCACCATTTAGGTGGCTGCTAATTGAAGCAGTCCGTTTCTATTTGTAGGCAGTGCGCTCCTCTGTCAGCAGGTCTGCTCCTCTGTGAGGGACGAGGTGGAGGGATGGATGCGATGATGCAGATTTGCTAAAAATGGACAAGATACAATATACAGACTGGAGTTAGACGACAGTGAAAAGCATCCATCCATCCAGCAGGGGGCGACTCCTCCGATTGCGAAATCAAATCTATGAGAAAATGACCCTACTTCTAACTTAATAACTCAGTAAAGATTTGAAACAATACTTTAGTATATCAATAGCTAGTTTTGTTCCACTGGTGTAGGCATACGTTGATATTTTATAAATGTAACGCAGTAATGTTTACACAGGGTAGATTTTCACTGACATACCAAGTACATTTGTAGTATTTTAGATTTAATAGTAAAATGTATTTAAGGAACAGTGATTTTCCTTGTCTAAATGGTTTAATTTGATAAGAAGACAGTGTACATTAATTTTAAAAAAAATTGTCAATCCGTCGTGAGGCAACTTTTCATCTGTAGTCCGAGAGGCAGATGTTAAAAAACAACATAAAAACAGAAATAGGAATAAATATACAGGGTTATAAAATGTGTACATAGTGTATTTTATATTCTCTGACTCGCTCCACCAATCTGAAGCGAGCCCGTCTGCATAATAAGTTCTTTGAGGCCGACTTGAATGCAGTCGTACCTGAATAGCAGTGGTCAACGTTTCCATCCAGCAGAGTTTCAATGTCTTCTGAAAAGAGCGTTTGAAGAACATTAACACACAAAGTCGCTCTTGGCTCTGAATTAGTTTCAGTGTGTGTGTGTGTTCACAGATTGAGTGTTCACCTTGAGAGTCCACCTCTTGAATGGGGGACAGCCCTGTGCGTTTAAAACATAAAGTTAGTCAAAGGAAACGACGGATTCATCAAATGAATCAAACTGCGTGCACGTGTGCAACGGACCTGGATGCGGTCGGGACGCAGAAGCGTGAAAGATCATCCCTGGAGGTCATCGAGAGGTCATTAGTATCCATACTGGTTCAATTGAAATCATAACAAATATCAATTTTACCTTTGGCAATGATGGTCTCTGTGTGCTTCTCACCATCTATGTGAAATATCAAGACAACATTACTGTACATCAGGCATGTTTATTATTACTCATTTCATAAATAGGTTGGGTTTTTTTCTAAATATTTTGAATTGAATATAGAAATATCACAATTTACCGTTCAACTGCGGGCCCGTGACAGCGTAACCGAGAGGGAGCACATCGGGGTTTTCTGATAAATAAAAATAATATTATGTTCAGGTCAACTTCAAAAGCTCAACCTGGATTCCTCAAACTGGGAGGAACTTTCATGAGAACTTCACATATTACAAAAGCACAAAGTACACAGACAAACAACTAAGTCATGAATATATACATTGAGAAACGCCTGTGCTTTCAGGTGAACGTTTGCGTTATGCTGTTAACAGGTGGGCGCCGATTCTCGGCAGCAAATGCCGATCTCTGTTCTTTTGGCCACTTCTGTGTTCAGCTGTTGGCTCTCGAGATCTCAGCTCAACATGGAGCTTGAGTTGAGAGCGGCCGTATCAAACCTGGAACCCTGTTTAAAAAAGATTTGCAGTGGAAAGCAGGCTCATTGCAGCCACTAACACTGATACCACTGGGTGGATCACACATGCCACTCATTTTGTCGTGTTTTGCAAAAGAATTGCTTATTGTTTTCCACAATGAGCTATCTACAGTTATGTTTTGCACATATGTAACTTTATTTGCATTCTTCTAACAAAGTGATTGCACATTGTATTTGTTTTTGTCTGATGGAGCAATCTGGTTGGCTTGAAAGTGATTGCAATTTTCTTTATTTTATTATTTATAAAAGCACAGATGGAGGAAATTTAGTGCGGACCATTTTGTTACAATTTAGTTAGGGCGTGACAGAAAATGTTTGAGAAACACTGACCTAACCCAATGTGTGTATGTGTGTGTGTGTGTGTGTGTGTGTGTGTGTGTGTGTGTGTGTGTGTCTTACTGCATGAGCATCTCTTCCAGTAGATTAGTCCGAGCACAGTTGTGACTATAGTCAGCATCACCACACACAGCAGAGCCAGCCAGAGCGCCCTGAACACACAGCGCCACTCGTCTGAGGACAGAGAGGGAGTTACTGTAACAGACTGTAACACACACTCCTCACACGACGCTCCTGATCTGGGATGTGATACATTTCTGGCCACATTCTCGCCAGTGAGAATAATAGTTATGAAGATATTGATGATGACGTTCCTCACAACTAAATACAACCACGTCTAAAATATATTTAAAAAATACATGGGTGGATGTTTTGACCTTTATTAGTGAGACTGGATATAGAGTTATACGTTCTCTGTGATGTAATTCTTCCTCTTAAAACATTTCAGATATTCACAATGACATTTCTTTGCATGTTCTTTCAATTTTAGATGTTCACGATTGGGTTTTTGATATCTTCAATAGTATTTTTTGACAGAAAAACTTCACATTAGTGACGTTTTTCGGCCTATTATCATGTATTATCTATCCAGAATACACCTGTAGATATTTGCAGATGCATTGTTGCATATTCAGCCTCAAGTTAATAAAGCCAAACAATGAGCAAGTCTACACGATGCATATCTAAACCAAATCATTAGCAAATGAGCAACTTACAATTTTCACTTCAACACATGACTTCTGTCCCTTACTCTTATTTGTACCAATAGAAAATATGAAATAGCCAAAACAGATATATATATAACGATACAATTACTGAGTGGAATATTTGGGGCGTAATTTACAAATAGCAGCTATGTAAAAATCCACATGAACTGTCCATTTTCTTAATTATTAACTGTCTCACAGAGGTAGGTAGGTAGGTAGGTAGGTAGGTAGGTAGGTAGGTAGTACCATAGGCCCTGACATGCTACAAACCACTCTGTTAAGCCAGAATTAGAACAGACAGAAGTCAGTGAGTTTTCATTTCAGGGAATCTAGAAGTCTTTCCCACAACCCTGGCGCTACATGTACACATACCAGCCCTTTGTTCCCTTTGTTCCCTTTGTTCTGAGCCAGCCACCTGAACCTGAACCCATAACCTTTAAATCTCTGCTCGTCTGCCTGCAAGCTTGTGCACCATCATTCTTTTCAGTAAATTCCCAAACTGTTGTGACTGTCAGGATTTGAGTGCTTTTTTCCCTCGTTTCTACTCGGCTGACAAATGTAACTGGTGAGCGACGAAGAGGAGAAAACACCCGGAAAAATAAATCCAGAAATGAGACAAACATAAAGGAATAATAGCAGATGATACAGCGACAAATGGAAGCAGAGAGGAAAGTGAGAGGATGGAAAAAAAGTTGAGTGGAAACACACACACACACACAAACACACACACGCACACACACACACTGGAAAATATGAGTTAGCCGTATAGCTTGGTGGACTGTTGGAGAGACGAACAGAATCAATATGCCTCGGAGATACAGTAGATTGAGATGTACTGTTACTCGAGGATCCTCCAGCCCAGAGATAGGAAAAGGGAAACGAAGTCACGGAGCTGAGATTGAAGTCAAGAGAAGAAGAATTGAGGGAAATTTTGCTCTATTGAAAGAAATGACTCCTCCGTGGACTGAGAGAGAAGACGGTTCTGAATGAGATCCAATCACTTTAACCCAAAATGAAAACTGATGGGACAATTTCTTCCCTCTCTTCTTCTGACCACCCGGGGACCGAAGAGCGCTCTCTCATCCCGACACCGACCTCTCTGTGAGCGTTTCCATGGCAGCTCCTCCTGCGCCGTTCGATTGGCGAGCCAAAGGAGACAGCGCCTCGGATTGGCCGACTCAGGGAGACAGCAGTAAAACACCCTCCTCTGCTCTTCATTGTCCCTCCACTCCTCCTCCTCCTCTTCGTCCTCCCCAGGTGGGTGGAGGTGTAAGGAGCTGTGATTGCTGCCGCTGTACAAGGTGAGATTCAGGGTCTCTGCGTCACTCAGTCGAAGCTCCACCGACACCTCGAGGTGTGTTTTGAGATCTGCGAACGGATAAAGAGATGATAGATTGCAGCCGTATCGACACATTTTGTGAGCTCGAGGCTTAATGCTAACGCCAGCATGCTAACATGCTAACACGCTGATGTTCAACATTTACCTTGTTTGCCTTCCTACTTTAGCGTGCTAACATGTACTCGCGCCGCACTGTTCGAACACAAACAAACCTACTCATGAAATCTTTTAACACGAGTAACATCAATTCAGAGACGTCTAGTCACCAAGGGGTTTTTGGAGGTCAAAGGTTAAGGCCATTGTGGTCAAACTGTGACTAAAAGTATCTAAAAGTGAGCTACTCAGTTACAACTTTTGTTAGCCTGCAATGCACAAACACGGCCGTTTTCAGTGACAGTTAATGTGAGCAAACCGTAGCTGCGAGCTGAAAACGAGACCGAGCAGCGTGATGAAATGTTCTAAGTTCATCGGACACTAAATTAACAGATTGAAGCTCCTAAATTTAACTGGGAGTGAGCTTCACAACATAAATATCAACCTCATTGCTGCGCTAGAGGACAGGCCACGGGATCCCCCATAGTGAGTATAGGACTCATCCTCTGCCTTTGTAATACCTGAAGAGGACATGTTTCTCTGTAATTCTGCCATGTCGACATCTGCTTCACACATGAACCAGTTCTTTTCTAGGTCCCTCCTGGAGTGCGACTCTGGATCTGTCGCGTTGCTCTGATTGCAGTCCTGCTCCCACTTGTTGCTTCCCGGAGTCCGCGGAGGGTCACACAAACCCCTTCCCTCAATTTCAGCGTCACCGCTCTTCCCATTTGCCCCCTCCTGCTGCCGATTCCCTCGCTCACAGGGTCGGTAGGGCAGGCAGAGGAAGTTCACTTTTGATACTGAAATATGAGAGAGAGAGAGAGAGAGAGAGAGAGAGAGAGAGAGAGAGACAGAGAGAGAGAGAGAGAGAGAGAGAGAGAGAGAGAGAACAGACGATTCAGAGCCATTTCTCGGCGGGAGCAGGATGAGAGTGGTGAGGGGAAAAAAAAACAAAAAAAACACACCGCAAAGTGCTCTCAAGTCAGGAACCCGAGCGAGAACTCAAAATGGAAGCTATTGCCTCCAGTTCATGTCTGACACACAAAGACAGACAGGAGAGGCACAGACAAAAAGGCAAAACCATTGAAGGCAAAGACGAGCACGAAGCCTAAAGCGAACTGCTCTCGAAACGAGAACAAGCTTTTCAAGGCAACACAATGCGGAAAGCACTTTCAAAGCAGCCATCAGTCAGTGTTGTGTGGAGCTCTGTGTGGAAGTGTTTCTGTGCCGCCGCGCTGGCGACAGACGTGTTGGGAGGCCTTCTGGTTTCTGGTTGTCTGTCTGTCCGTTCAGTCCAGTCCATTCTCGGGAAGATATCTCAGGAACACGCAGAAGGAATTGCTTGAAATGTGGCGCAAATGTCCACCTGGACTGAAGGATGAACACAATTTGTAGGTTGTAATAGTAAAATATAGTATTGTCATGTTATGTGAAGATAGAGTCGAAGCTGAAGTAGATCAAAGGCCTGTTTTCCTTCCTTATGTATATGAAAGGGGGGGTCGTGAACAGGAAGGGGGTTGAACTTCCAGGGCAAAGGAAAACGTAACTTCTTTGATCTCAAGGACCAAGAGACAAGAGGTCAAGCACATGCCATGACTCAGCGTTTTTCCTCGTATCACCATGGCTTGGAGGCGTAACCCTCAACATGTCTAACGTGGGGTTGCGACTGTTGTTTCATTGAATCTTGCGTCACAGACTACTTTGAGTAGCTGCTGCATACTTTTCCTTCTTGCAAGAACAAACGGATGAAAGACAACTTTGATTCAGAGACTCCATTCCTCCTCAGCAGATCGACAGAGAAAATCTTCCATCATATGGTCAACGGTCGAGGTCTCTGTGACCTCACGTCCGTAAATGTCTTCAAATTTGGCTCAAACGTCCACTTGGACCTCTGGACTGGAAGGATGAACTGAACAAATTTGGCGGTAAACGGTCGAGGTCTCTGTGACCCCACAAAACACGTTTCTTGACCATAACTCAAGATATGACATGCCAATTATGCCAATTTTTACACAAATGTCTCATAGTAAAAGATGATGAAGTGGGGACATTTTGTGTGAACTGCAACATGACTGATTGAGGTGTACTACCACAAAGCAGTAATTCCAGGTTCAGCTCAGAGAGATAGAAAAAGTAGACCTTGAAAGAAAGTTGACAAGAGCAGGAAGGAACAGAACAAAGAGACTTGACTAGATAAAGTTGACTGCTTTTTAAAGGTAAGCTTTTGAAATAAAGTTTGCGCAAAACGTATGAGAAAAACACTTTGAGTTTCAGGCTTTTAACCTTTTATAAACCGTGCGAAAATCCTCCCAGACCTATTTTAAGTCCCAGCATGCCCCATTCAGACAATCTTTTGGCATAAAATATGTACTTTTTCCATTTTTGAACCCAACGACACTGTTTTCTGACTAAAACTCCTTTGTAACATGCCAATGCTTTGTTATATTGTGATTTTTGTTGCAGATTCCAATTCTTAAGGTCCTAATCTTTCCGAAAATGTGTCTTATTGACGCTCCAGGAGGCATTTTTGGTATAATCTGGCTCATATCATGCTGGATGTTCATAGTTACGATCAAAATATCTTTTAAAAGTGATTTTTTTTGCAGATACCCTTTTTCTCCCCCAAGACTTTGCTGAACAAATACATACAATAAACACAAGTATTGGAATTAATTTGGGGTTCCTACAACTACTCAAACACAGTTAAAAACATTCAAACACAGGAGAAGAAACCAGGGAAAACGAGGTTTTCGATGGGTTAAATGCCGCTAAAAGGCTGTGCAGCACTGGTAAAGACACACTAGCATACTGTCTCACGCTCACACAAACACACACACACTCACTCTCTCTCTCTCTCTCTCTCTCTCTCTCTCTCTCTCTCTCTCACACACACACACACGCCTCCATCCGACGTGGCTTTGGATGACCCACCTCTGTACAATGTGAAGAATTCCGGGAGGCAGATGATGAAGGCGAGGATCACGAGGATGAGGAGTTTAATCAACGCTACTCTTGTCATGCTTCCACCATGAGGTCACACAGCACACTTCTTCTCAGGCATGACTTGTGGCTTCATGGTATCTGCTTCCTTTTTCTTAAGTTGAAACAAAAACTATCCTTCACACCCTGAGACAAAGCGAGAGGAGCCTCTCGGTGGAGTCGAAGAAGCCCGAAACAATATTACTCACAATTCTTGCAGAGGCAGGCGACAACGCAATAAGACGCATGTATGAAAAGAAGAAAAAAAAACTTCACTTCCTATTACGCTTCCTGTCATTTTCTCAGAAGGAGTGAGCAATGGAGAGCTGTAGATGCAACAAAGAGCTTCTATCAGCAGAACGTAAGTAATGCTGTTTCAGGCTGGGGGTGATAGATGGATGACATGTGTGTGTGTGTGCGGGGGAAAGAGAGGTCCGAATGTGATCGTGTGAAACGGAGAAAGACAGAAATTAATGGTGTTTCTTTATGCCTCGACATAAAAGACGAGGAGGGGATCATGGACTTTACTCACAGTTTCAGTTACGCCCCCCAGTGTGACACTTCGTCATGGGTTTGTCAGACACTTTCAAAAGTGTGACTACAAGTATCGATAAAGTTATGACTTTGTATCTGTCTTTGTTCATACAATCTTTTCTCCCCATGATAGACATACAAATATTATTAGATAATACATACACAATATAATTTGATGTCATACTCCCGGAAAGGTTTCTCTCAACAGTGAGTCACTTTTACACAACTGTCTTTACACAATCTGCTTTTGTATCTCATATTTATATTTATTATATTTAAAAAAAATATATATATATATACATGTACATATACATATATATATATATATATATATATATATATATATATATATATATATATATATATATATATATATATATATATATATATATTAAGTCATAGTCACAAGTTGATCATACCTTGTCATGTTTTGGGAACTACCTCATGATTTTGCAGTGTTTTCTCACAATTATGAGATTATAACGTGTCTCTATAATTACATTATAATTATCAAATAATAATTCGTAATCATGAGATCATTTTTTCATATGTTCCTCATAATTATGACATTGTGTTAGCGTTAGAATATGTCGTCATTTTAAAAAGGTCTCACATAACCATGTCACCATCATCATCATCGTCGTCATCATCATCGTTTTGATCGGCTCTTCAACAAGTTGCAGGGATGAGCGAGACCATCCGCCTCGCCTTCAATCAACGTTACCGCGCAGTAGAGAGCCGATAAGTGTTTGTGTTGCTTGCCGTGGAGGAAATGGCCTCTCTGTTTATCTTTTATTTTCTTAATTTTAGCCCGTTCCGAAAAGAAAAAATAAAAAGAGTATTTTTTCTGTGCGTCGCTTGACTTGAGCTCTGCTGGGTGTTTAGTGTCGCTCCGATTTTTCGGTTAGGTTCCTGAGAGCCTCTTATCTTGGCAGACCTGGGAAGGCAAGACACACGCAGTGTCTCAGACAAACACACACACACACACACACACACACACACACAGTGATGAGCACGGCTGGCAGGTGGAGCGTTATCTCCACTCTGCAGCGAGTCGCCTCTCTCAGAGCTCCGTCGGCAGCTCAGAGCAGAATGTAAGCAGCCAAAAAGAAAAAACAAAACATGTTATGTTCAGTCTGAGCATGCTTGACATTTGGATCATTTACAAATATCTTGGAGTATATGACTGAAATGTATTTACTATTGAATTACTTGTGATTGTTGTCAACATTGGCGGTGGGAGGAGATGCTGACGTCGTTGTCTAACCCTCCCAATGAAGCTCAGTGTGAGCTGTTGTCTAGTCTAATCTAGAGTATCCCAATGCAGTGATTAGATTAGGTAGGTTTGTAATTTACTAATCCCCACACCAAAAAAAAAGAGAAAATGTGAAAATGATGTACAATTCCTATCAAGAATTCAAATTCATTTCTAGAGAGTCTTGAATCAGTGTCGGCAGGTCAGCTCAACGTGCAAAGATGTGAACATTTGTCGACAGGAAAGCAAACAATATGGTGGATTAAGTTTCCAATCAGGACTTTATAAATCATGCATATTTAAATGGAGCACTTCCTTCAAGGGTTTTCCTCTTTTCTGCACACTTAGTGCCAAAGTCTGCCTGATGCTTTCCAGGCGGGCTTCTTGCAACGAGGCTGGCGGTTGAGCTGAAATGGTAATTCCGTTAGCTGGGAGACAGAAAATGAATACGCAACTATTTTAATATTTAGTTAAATATATGTATTTTCTTTAAGTAGAAATGCTGAACACTCCATGGTTTCATCTCCCGCCGTGTTGACGGTACTGTTGCAGGCAACAGGTCAAGATGTTTGATCTCCACACGGGATTCCTTTTGTTGTTTGAGCAATATTGACCAATCACGTTGGAGCGGCCTTTGGTTGAATGTAGGTCAACACACGGCGTGGAGATAATAAGGCAGAACATGTTGGAAATGCAATCTGATATGACGATGATCAGCTTTTTATTGGTTTAGAATGAACTCGTGCTCTGGCTAGAAACAGGTCGTCCCCCTGAACTCCAACTCCGGTCTCGCATCTCAAGCTGCTAAACGATGAGCAGCGCGGGGAAAAGCCGCCAACAAGGCGACAGCCGAGAGGTTAAAATGACTGAAAAGCTTAGAGTTTTGGTCTGTTGGTCGGACAAAACAAAACCTTTGAAGGTGTTACCGTAGGCCCACCAAGTAATACATCCCTTAACCTTTTGGAAACCGTGCGCGAAAATCCTTCTGTGCCCATTATAAGTCCCAGCATGCCCCATTCAGACAATCTTTTGGCATAAAATACAGAATTTTTCCATTTTTGAACCAATCGACAAAGTTTTTTGACAGGAACTCCTTCGTAACAGACCAAGACTTTGTTATATTGTGATTTTTGTTGCAGATTCCAATTCATTAGATCCTAATCTTTGCAAAAAGGTGTCTTATTGACCGCTCGTTGAGGCATTTTTGGAGAATCTGGCTCATATCATGCTAAATGTTCATAGTTACGATCAAAATATCTTTTAAAAGTGATTTGTTTTTGCAGATATACATGTTTTGTGTTACTTCACAACAGCTTATTTTGATTTAGGCACCCAATAGTTCATTGAAGAAGTGCCTGCAGTTCAGCCATGATGAACTGTTCCATTCACAAACAAGGTGGAAAAAGATGTGACGCAACCAAAGAAAGACGCCTCCATACATTAAAGATTGTGTCTGTCTTTTATAATATTGAATGATTGATTTGATCTTTTAATTAAAGTGATTTAATCCACATGTCCTGCCCCTCTGTTAAATATATTGTCCTTCTTTTGTGAAGCGTGTCTATGCTATCTCACGGCTCCACACTGATGGAAGCTGAGAGTCAGAAGATAACAGAGGCGGGCTGAAACACCGGATCCAAACACCTTTTATTGGCTTCGCTGATGGAGTGAAAATGAAGTGTTCCACTTTTTTTTTTCAGGGGACCAGCTGGAAACCCCTGCAGGACCCTCGAGCCTCCTTGAACCAGGGTTAGGAAACCACAGGTATGGAATCACTCTTCTTTTTCCCGTTGTGTGTGTGGGATTATCAAACTGCTGTGTTCTCTGGCAGACCGGCATGAACCGGAAAATAAAACCTCCCTTTAGTCCCACACAGGATGAGCAGAACATTCAACCTGATAGTTTTCCAGAAATCTAACAAATGGTGACTGGGGTTGATTGGGTGAAAGCTCCTGCAGATGGAAGATGTATATTGAAGATTCCCGGAGAGAGTTAGGCCTTAAGAGGAAAGACAGCTTTGATTTCAGGATGTTATCCCCCCCGCCTCCATTTATGACTTTTCCAGCAGGACAGCCTAAGTATGGGGAAGCCAGTTGGCTTGCTGGAGTCCGTGTGTCTGTTGGTCCATTCAAAGACATCTTGACTTGATAAATAGTGGTCAGATTGCTATTACTTTCTGTATGGATGATGATGCTGAAAGGAAAGATATTGCGAACCCCCTAACCCTTCCTCATCTTGCACCACTATCAGGGTTAACCGCTAAATAACACTTTGGTCCCAAACAAATAGCCAGATTTCTATTCAAGCAATAGCTTCGTCACGGAGGAATATTTGCCTTCCCGCGTAGAGCGAGATGAGAAGATTGATTCCTCTTCCATGTCTCCGCCAAATATGAAGCAGGAGCCCGGAGATTAGCGGAACGACGGAGACTCCCAGGAGTTAAAGTGCTCGGCAGAAAAATTGTCTCGCACAAAACGCAAATAGTGGATTTTCCGCTCGGGTTTTTTAAACCAGCAAATATTTGACATGTTGATTTGTGAGCTTTGAGGTGCTGGTTGGCAGATTTGTTTAACCTTTGGCGGGGCCAGGCTAGCTGTTTCTCCTGGCTTTCAATATTTATGCTAAGCTAGCGTGTTGGCTCTCACGAGTAACAGGCAGATATAAGAGCATCCCTTTATATTTCCTGTAGATAGCTTTGACCCCCCTGCTGATGAATCCTAATGTTTTGGTAGCCCAATGGCTTTACCTCTAGCGCCATAGTCTGTTCTTACCCAGCATTCATAGCTATACTGACAGGAAAAAAAATATGTTGTAATTTGTAGCTATCCCACCAAATAAAATGATGTACAATCCAGATAATCATGAACCAACAAAAGCCCACAAAGCCACTGTTCGTTCCATGTGTGAAACAGGACGTCAGAATCCTTTCCTCAACCTAACAGAGTAGTTCACGATCTTTTAAATATTCCCTTCGGACCGTTGGCATACTTTCAGACCATCTGGCTCAAATCAAACTCAGTGGCAGGCCGTGGATTTTGTAGCTACACCTGCTGTTTAACAGCTGATTGAGGCATGCGGTGAAGGCTTAGCCGGCCCTGACGGCCCGCCACTGATCAAACCATAGGCTGTATAAGAAGTGGAAGCGGCCATCGTGACACCCGTTTGGTTTGTGGACGGACGGTTTGAAGCCTCGAGTTTGGCAATTTTGTGGATTACAATCGTCGCCAAGTCGATTTCTTCGCAACCAATGAAAAGAATGGAATGTGGAAAAGTGACGTATAAACACCGTTTAACGCTTCGGTGGTGGCGACAACATCCTTTCAATCACAGTAAACCCGCTCCAAAGCACACTCTACTAAAGCATAAATGGACCTTCATTTTGTAAATAAACATCATGTTGTTTTGAAGAAGACTTGAAACTAAAGATTGAGTCCATAAACTCATGTTTACAACGTTTACTGAGGGACTACATCAAGAGATAAGTAGAGTCATTTTCTCATAGACTTCTATACAATCTGACATCTCTTTGCAAATGGAGGAGTCGCCCCCTCGTGGCCATTAGAGAGAATGCAGGTTTAAGACGCTTCAGCATTGGCTTCACTTGGCAGAACTGGGGCCTGAATCGAACACGTGATTTGTTGTTCCAGCAGTAAGCTAACAGTGCACATCCATCACTTTCAGTGCTGCCGTCAGACGCTCTAATGATGAACACAACAGCGCTGACTGTGTATTTTGAGTGTGTATTTGTGCGTGTGAGAGACAGACAGAAGACGGATGTCCTCCTCAGCACTTAACTTCTCTTCAAGACCCAGTCGATTGCTGAATATGAACATTAACCACGAATCCTGTGGAGGCGTCTCCTCGGACTGAAATCACCCGAGAGATACTGGATGTGGACTATTTTTGGAGCTCCGCATTACTGCAGAATGTGATGCAGAGATTTGAGGGACTGAATGTAGCAGCATGATGAGATTAGGGATTTAGGTACACGAGAGGATGTTTAACAACGGGCTCGGCTCCGCGGGCTCAGAACAGGTTGCGGCTGCATGTCAGGCATTAGGTGTTGTACATTTGATCCTTCTCGTCATGCCCTGAATCCTGAGTATAAACCCTGGATCTGCTTTAAACGGACACAACGGTGTTCTCAAAGAGGCTGGAGCATCAATAGCTTCATTTGAAATTCTCTTTCATCCTTTACATCTTTTTTTTTGTGTGTGTGTTTGTCTGTGTCTGTCTAAAACGGCCACAGATGCTCCACAGAACTAATAAGAAGGTCTTTTTCACCCACAGCTGTGGAGCTTGAATGAGGTGAGGTACGTCCATGTTATCTTATAGATATAGGTCGTACTTTTGACATATTTCTTCAGGTTTCTCTTCATATGTATCGTCACAACAAAATTACACATTTATGGCGAATATTCAGGCCTTTTTTTAGTCATGCGGTGGATTTGATTGAATACATTGATTTGGTTACTCCTGGGCTGCACTAATGTCCTATTGGAGTATTAGTGTGTTCGTGCTGCTTCTCTGGCAGCTTCTCCTTCATACGTAGTCTGCTGTGACCTGTTTGTCTCTGTCGTTATTCGTCATTGTGCGTGGGCAAAGAAACTAGTTTCCCCTCCGGGACATAATAAAGTCACCTAATGTCTTATAAACCTGCTCAGCTCATATTACAATTCAGATTTTGCGGCTGAATGAAAACTCAACATGCTACTCAGACAAGGAAAAGGACACTCCAGAGCCCATTCGGCCTTCATCTTCATAAATAAAACTGTCAAATTGTCATCTGACTTCTGCAGACTGTCTCATCTCTGTCAGCGCTTGGTCGATCTACTTTGGTTACATGACATCTTGTTCATGGTCCCCATGGCCCCCTACTGACTTCACATTCCTCTGGTTTGTCATCTAGCGCCATCATCTGGGCAAAGTTTTACTTCTTTTTAATGAGATCCTCATTAGCCTCAGCTATATTTTGATTTTAGTGCTAATTGGCAAACATGTAAGCAAGCTAACTTTGTACTCTTTAAAAAAACAACAACATCGTTGTTCTTGCAGTTCTGGAATGTAACTATATGTACATTTACTTTATTTAGTTTTGTTGCCTAAACCAAATCCATCTCCGGGGTGGCAGCACATAATTAAACCAAACACAGCCGCACCACCACCGCCAGCTATATTGTCCAATTAAATTGGAGAAAGGGAAGATATTTCTCGTCAATATCTCTAAAACCAGGCAACACACACCAAAACAATCAATTTTGATAAAAGCTTAACAGTTAAGAGGAAATGTTTGAGGTGAACTGTTATAATAGGACAGAAATGTAATGATTATGACAATTAATGATAATAATGCGGCTCTGTAACTTCTTCATGTGCAATTGAGGAACCTTTTACTGACAAATGCATGATATCAACTTGTAAGGTGCTAACATTTCCCAGAATCGATCGTTCTTAAGGACTTAAGAAGGCGCTTAAGAAGGGTTTGGCTAAGAAGGAGCGCTAAGATAACGGTGTTTCCCAGACGCGTTCTTAACTGCCTTCTGCTGTTAAGAGTGGGTCAGGCTGATCTTACATTTCCTTCTTAGTGAGAGATCTTCTTAAGCTAAGAACGACTCTGGGAAACACGTCCTTCTTTCACAGCGCTTTTCAGAGCGCTCCTAAGAAGCTTTTAGCGCTTAAGAGTTTCTGCACGAATCTGGGAAACACGGTCAATGTTTGTACTGCCCTAAATGGCCAAAAATAATCAGTAATTGCAAGTAAAATATTCTCCTTAAGTCTTTTGTATTTCAAAAATGCATGTTTGACTGGAGAGGGCTGGACGGTGGAGCAAAAGCTACCACTGTCACCTCGTGGAAACGTTGGTTCCCTCCGGGTTCTCCGGCTTCCTCCCACACTCTAAGACTGCTCTGGTTGATTGGAGACTCTAAACTGCTCGTCGGCGTGAATGTGAGCAAGAATGGTTTTCTGTTTCTACACTGAAAAAAAATTGGAGTGGCATTTACTTAAAAAATGTCCTCACAGTTAAGTTAAATTTACTTACGACTAAGAATGTTTTTTAAGTAAATTTTACTTGGTTGTATCAGGTTGCAGGGTCAATCCAGTAGTTTAGTTCATTTGACTTGGTGTATCAAAATAAGGATTCATAATTACTAACAAACACAAAGTGACACATTAAATAAAAGGTGACCTTTTAAAGTAAAAGGACTGAAATACTAATTTATTGTAGAATTTACTCATATAATCAACGCAACAATTACAAGGCCACAAAGTCCTTTTTTTAGTGTAAATAAACTGAGACGTGTCCAGAGTGAACCCTGCCTTGGCCCAATGTCGGCTGGGATCGGCTCCAGCACCCCCCGCGACCATGAACAGCAGAAGCTGTCCGGATAATGGAATGCTTAAGCGCAGCTGGCGCTGCGCTCATTAACCGAGTATTGACTTTGTCGAAAGTCGTTTTCAAATGATGCCAAACAAGTTAAAGGAGGGACAGATAGGGAAGAGATAGAGGCTGAAGATGGAGGAGCAGTGAGCGTGTATTTCCATTGAAAAACAAGGTGGAAAAGAGAGAGGAGGAAGAGGAGGGGGAGCGTGGTGATTTAGCGCTGTGTCAGCAGAAAGGCGTCATCTGGCTCTCCAGAGACGACGCCACTGTGAAACTTTATGACTCTTTATGGAGAAATTAGGAGGTTTCACAAAGAGATTATCGTTATGTGCGAAGCTTTTAAAGTGACAAAGCTTTCCAGGCTCATACTTCTCTTGGCTCTAATGTGCCTGTCTGTCTGTCTCACTGCCTGTCTGTCTGTCTGTCTGTGTCGTTACCTGTCTGTCTGAATCACTGCTTCACATTAGTTATATGTGCTCTGAATACAGTATGTCCTTGAGTCTTTGTCTTGTCCCATCCGCTGTGTTTTGTCCACTCAAAGAAATGTGGAGGGGCCTCTCATGCCACCTCTCGCTCAGAGTTTCAAGGTTTTTAAGACTTACATATGTCCGTGTGTGTGTGTGTGTGTGTGTGTGTGTGTGTGTGTGTGTGTGTGTGTGTGTGTGTGTGTGTGTGTATGAGACAGTACTTCAAAGCATAGTAAAGTGAGCCAAAGTGGGGGTGAATCTACAGGAAGCACAGATCGAGCCATCATGATGCTGCATCTCTTTTGTTTGCCTTTCATGTTTCACCTTCTCCCTCCCTCTCTTCTCTCCTCTGCTGTAACCTTCTCTGGTGAGAAAATGCCATGTCAATAAAAAGCTTTCTAACATGAGGAGAAATCAATGTCCTCCAATTGCACCTTTTTCCCCCCAAGCCTGCCAACCGAACAAATGGGCGGCTCTCCTTCTGCTCGCCGGGTGCAGATGCTGTTTTCTAACGCAGTGTTACATGCAGGAGGTGGAAATGGAGATCCTCAGCCTGTTTGTGGCCCTTTCGGATACTGTTTACACACATATGGCTGAACATGAACACTTGGAAGGGCTTTATTGGTCACAACTCACGCCATCAACTTTTATTGTGCTGAAAGGGAATGCAGGTGTTGCAGTAAAAATGCATCATAAAAAACATAAAAACACAGTAAAAACACACAACTATAAAAGCCTATTAAAATGTATTATGTACCCAAATCAGTTGGTAAGATCTCACTATCAATCCTTCTGTCTTTGGCGCTCTTGCTCAAAAGTGACAGAAATATTTCCTTTAATATCAGTTAAGAAATAAATGCAGCAAATTTAATCCAAACACAGAAAAGCCACAAGCATTCAGTGCTAAATGTGTTATTTTGGTATTTATTCTGTACAACAGACAAAGATGGCCACTCGTTGAAGCATCTATAGCTACAGATATTTAAATTTCCCTCAGACGTGACTTCAAATTAACATGAATGTTGCGAACCTGGACGGATAAACGGGCAACTGTTTGGTAACACGTTCACCATGAGAACTTTAAAAGGTGATAAAATGTCAGTGTTGTGTTAACAGCTTGTTACCAAGTAGTAAGAAACATCTATATCAGCTTTAAAGAGCTTCTGTGGGTTCCAATACCATTACCACCATACCAGAAAAATATTCAGTGTATCCCAACACATAGCATGTCAGTATGCCAAAAAATACCAGGATGTATTTAAGCCCGCGTGCTTTTCTGGCCTTTCTGACCCACAATCCTCTGCACAGAGGATACATGAGCAACAGGGGTCAAATTCAATGTGCAACATTATAACCATTGATCGTACATAAGAAGTGGACATCGCCATGACCTCACCTATTGGTTTGTGGACTGACATTTTCGCAACCTTGGGTTGTGGCCGTCGCCATCTTGTTTTTTTTGCAACCAGGAGTGACGAGAGAGGGTGGAGCTAAGTACAACTGCACAAAAACAACATTTTTAGTCGACCGACACGGATTCAGGTAACGTTCATGAAGTGAAAACAGACAGTCAAAGGGTTAAAGTTCTAAGACAAACACACGGTTAACAACCCAGACAACATTGTGGTAGCGACTTGTCAATCACAAGGTGAAGCGGACGCTAAAATGAACCATAATGTACTAATTGAACATCATGCTGTATTGAAGAAGAATTGAAACTAGAGGTTGAGACATAAACTCATATTTACGATGTTTACTAAGGGAATAAATCAAGAGAGAAGTCGAGTCATTTTCTCCTAGACTTTTGATGGATGAGAGAGAATGCAAGTTTAAGGCACTTTCATGTGAATTCACTTTTCGGAGCCACAGGTCATCAAGTGGTTATGACAAAGTAGTCTGTCCCAATTCAATGCATACTGCTTGCAAGTACATACTTTGAAGGGCAGCTGCATTAAAGGGGAAAAGAAAAACAGGCAATTGTCATAACTACAACTCTGTTTACGTTGTCTGCGCTGCAGTTTTTTCCTGCCACCTTACCAACTCTTGAATGCTGATCCAGCCTCTCCCTCCTGCACTGCAGTAACCTTTTTCCCGCCTCTCCCATCACATGACCTTTTTGCGCCCACATTCTCACATGCTCACCAATTCCCTCATTCGTCGGCAGTCCATTTCCACTCATTCCCTGCCAGATTGTCACGGTTTTCTTCTGCTTTCCAGCCATCTGCACCTGAAACTGAAGCCGCTCCCTGTTTCCATGTTTCTGCATGTTGACCTGCTCGCCTGCTCCTGAACCTGCTCGCCAGCCGCATCCGGTTCCGACTTCCTGTTGCCAACCTGTAAGCTTTCATCCTACCTGCTTGGCTGCTGTGTATTTTGAGTTTTTGAGTCCCATCTGTTGCCAGAGATTCAGAGAATTAAGATTATTATCACATTTCTGTGGATTGAAATCAATCGATTAGTCGATACAATCGTATGAGTCATTTCTTTGGCCGAGGACGGCGCGAGGTAATATCGCCAAGCAACATTCACGCGGTCACACTTGGAAACGTTCCAGTACAACCACACTCTGATCCGCTGGCCACTGATTTGAATTGATTTGCTTGTCCACCATGAAACAAGTAGGGCAACGTCTGGTGTGGCGTTAGCATCATGGAGGGACTTTTGCTAAAACCACAGTCTAAGATGAGTCGTGAATTACATTGACATGGACACTCACGTTCCACTATTATTAGAATATGACTTCTGCATTTGATACAATATGAACATTACATTCAGTTTGGATATTCTGAATGAAGCCTTATTCCAAATGCAGCGTATTCCGATTAAAACATGATATGATGGTAATATTTGGGTTTTTTGGAGGCATTCTTTGGAAATGTAGACAGCGTCTTGGGAATATAAGTCTCAATGGGTTTTGAAAGCATTCGTAACACGCCTCGCTCCTGTCTACGACCAGCTCAGTGCGCTGTAAACAAACTAGCTAGTAGCTTACGAAGACTTCGATATGAACAGTTTTTGGGGGATATTGATATTGCACAGCCGACCGTTTCAAGAAGGAATGGAAGATAAGCGGCATGTTGGGCCATCGACCCGGTGACGTAGCCGCCAGACGTACACGTCACGGGGGGGCGTTTGATGTCAATCAGGATATGCAGTGGACGCAAAACGAGAATATTAACGAGGATATTCATTTCCATCAGCCATGTATGCAGCTCATTAGAAACACTGTGTTTTTTAAAGGGCTAAAAAAAGATGACCTGACTTACTCATCTGCCGTGCTGCTGCTTTTGTTGAGGTTTGTTTGCGTTATTTGTGCTGCGATGACCTTGCTGTTTGTGGATCTCTTTAAGCATGCACGCTGTTAGAGCTTGATGAAAGATGAACACAACATCTCTCTCTCTCTCTCTCTCTCTCTCTCTCTCTCTCTCGCCGCTATTGTTTGTAAGCGGTATCTCTACAGCTGACTATTCTGGTCACGGCTCAGAGGCTCTTGTACAATGTGAATAAAACAAGCCTCTCGTCTAACGTTCTAATGGGAAGCGGCACACACAAACACAGTTTCTCATGCATGAGATCAAACGTTATGTTGGGAACTCTATTTTAGGATAATTGTATTCATGGCTTTGCTAGAAAAGGAGCGAGCAGGTGTTTTTTTGGGGGGCGGGGGAGAGAAAGCCAGCTGGTAGGTTTGACATTGGCTTTCGGTGCTTTAGGTCAAATGAATGGGATCTGATTCCAAGGACGCTGGTTGGTCCTGGGATGTAATTTGTAATTCTTTTTTGACGAAAATAATCTCAAACATCAGCGAAAACAACCTAGCCGAACGGTTTCCGCACATCCCAAAGGCCCTTCTGTCATCTGATGATGTCATTCATAAGCTCTCTCTCTCTTTCAATGAACCAGATTCATGTTTAAAGCTTCCAACTGCTAAAATATAAAGTACAGAGAGCCAGTTATGAGTTAATAAACTGCAGCGTCAGCGCCCCCCCCCCCATCCCCCCTCCATACTCTAGTAATTGCCGACATCGTCTCCTGCTGCCTGTTCCTCCTCTCCTCTAATTCTTATCCTAAAAGCTGTGCTCCTTTTATGCTGCACTTCGCCACAAACTGGATTCTGGGTGTTTGAAGTTTAGTTTTAGGGGTTTTCAGGGGAAGCGTCCTCGAGTGAGAAGAGGAATTATCTCTAACCGTGTGTAAGAAGCCAAAAGAAAACGTAGATTGTGAGCATTTGGAGCATTAGTGATGGTAAATATGGTCTGTTGAAGCCTCCAAAAGCTTCCCAAATAAACAATTGGCCTTTTTCTGTCCCCCACCCTCCATGTGATCGGGACATCTCCTCATCTGTGTACTCTGTATTCAGTCACATTCTTGACTGTGACTCATTCTTCTCATAGTTAATTAAAGTTAGCGCGTATTTAAGCCAGCGTGCTTTTCGGGTAACAGATAAAATAAGATAATCCTTTATTAGTACCTCAGTGGGGAAATTACAGGATTACAGCAGCATTACTCAGAAGTAAATAAAGATAACAATGAAGTCATATAAATGAACAGTAGAGCAGCAATAAAACAAAATGACAAATTAAATAGTAAGAATTAAATATACAGATGGAATTGATTATTTATGTATGTTTTCAGTCGGCCCGCGATAATCATTTATGTAAAATTTAGATTCATTTTGGAAAGCTTCAGGATATACAATGCTTTGTTGGAGTGTGTGTTTTCCAAGTCGTATATTGTAGACGTGGCGTGTATATTACTGACACGTTCGTGAAGATGGACACAGTAATGTGAAAAATAACCAGTTTGTAAAATATATAAATTTCAGTTTTGATTGAGTCATTTAGTCGTTTCATTTGCTGGAGCTCCTTTTCCTCTCAGTCTTTCTGTTCCAGTCAGTGATTTCCTGCATTTCTGCTCCACTGATGAGTTTACTCTCTGAATGAAAGAGGCCGTTGCAAAAATATATATTTGCAAAAAGGAAACCTTTTGGTCTTTGAATCTGAAATCAATGTGAAAGACATGTTTGCTCTTTAAATGACGGCTTTTCAGATATATTAGATAATGAGGCCGCACTGGTGATGGAGGTGTGATAATGCTGACAGCGATGAAAAGGACAGGTGAAATCAAGGATGCATTCATTCCTGAAGCTGACCGGGGGCTCCGCCTCGTGCTGGCTGCTCCTTCTCGTGCGTCTCTTTTCTTTTCCTTCCTCTTTGGAAAGGCCAAAAATAAAACTCTGAGGCATCACTTTCAGACAATCGCACTATAAGTGAGGAGTCGATTCGGAATTGATGGAGTGTCGACTGGCTGACGAATTACTTTAAGGTGGTGACTCGTGAGCCTGGATTAGTTCGCCGACATTCAGGTACAGAAGCTGCCAGAAATGTACGTCTTTGATTTCTATTATTATTATATTTAATGACCAGCTCTGAATTCCCCCGTTGGATTTCTGTGTATCCCGTTCCTTTCCCACTGGGTCCGTCTGTTGTCTCATAGGTTTATGGATCAATGATCGTTGGGAGAGAGGGGGTGGGGGTGACCTTCCTCCAGCCGACCAATCAGAAGAGAGCTTGTTGAAGATTGCTGCCTCATCCAAAGACTAAAAATGTCTCTCAGGCATTGTCTCTTTCTTTCACAGCAGAGTGGATCGGAGAGTAGAATCTCCATTTGTGTGTGTGTGTGTGTGTGTGAGTGTGAGTGTGTGTGTGTGAGTCACACTCTGGGATAACGTTTTACCAGCTGATAGAAGATGGCTTGTCTAATGGGGGAACAACTGGTGTCCTCAATTGTTTGCCTTCGGCACAAATTAGCTCCACAGGGGTCAAATTATAGGCGAGATGGAATTAAATGGGCACTTTCTTTTTTTCAAACCCTTTTAGATATTCCTATTCAGTGGTATATTTTACAAAAAAGACAACAACAAAAATTCTTGCTATTTTTATATCAAAACCAAATAATATTTTCTTCCTGTAAAACAAAATATGAAGTGTGCTTACGTAAGATAGTTTAATTTCAACCAATCTGCAACTTTTGGCATGAATGGAAGTGAATGTGCACATGGCACTCGTGGATGTAAGCCCGCCCACTTTTAAGCGGTCCAATCGAATGTGAAGGATTTGATTTAAAGCCCTCTTGTAACTACACCGCTCAAATATTCACCAGGGAACACGGCCACAGGAGCTAAAGAGGCTCTGACTTCCGTTTCACTAGGACAGTAAGGTCACAGGTTAATGGTGCCATTTATGGGATTCAGAACATTAATATAGCAGCACAAAACTATGTGCTATGTAACAATCCAGTGGGGTAATGTTTACCTGTGAAGAGAATGAACCCTCCGGTTCTGCCTCACACTGTTATTTCAGCTGCTGAAGGAAGTAGAGCTGGACGAAGTAGAAAAAAATGAATCGCATGATTTTTCTGTGATTAACAGTGATTAATCTCATTATGCGCCAAATTCAATAATGAATGAAAAACTAGTGTATTGCACGCTTCAATTTTAAAGTAATGTTATCAGAACAATATAACAGGCACTCTGGAGCAACAGCAAGTTAACATCAGTACATAAATCTGCTTTATTTTTTTCATGAAGATGTACTTAACCTGGTTAACCTCATTAACATGCAGTTAACACGTGATGAAATAATAGTGGGCGTTAATGGATTGCTGTGTTAACGCGTTTTTAACGCGTTTATAACACGTTCATAACGTGTTTATAGCGCGTTTATAGCGTGTTTATAACACATTTACGTGCCCAGTCACATAAATAAGACACCAAAGTTAACAGAGAGCACTCAATGCAACTTAAGGCTGCATTGAATAATATCCTCACATTAACAACTGATAAAATGACTCATAACAAGCCAACAATGATCGTAAAGTTAAAAAAAAAAAAATGACCGATGAGACAAGACAAAATAAGTTAGGTGACGTAGTTTCAGTTCTGAGGGCGTCGTAGCTCCCCGTCACTCAGAGTTAATGAAAGACTGCCACAAGAAGTTATGAGGTGATCATTCTTGTTCATTTGCTGCTTTAATGGAGGCCTCACTTTTCTTGACATTTCACAGTCAGTGTTTCAAAGCTTCACGGTATCGAGGGACCGACTGTACCGACATCTCTCTCGCTCTCTCTGTCTCTAACTACTCATTTCTGTGGGAGCGATGGGCTGGGATTGGCTTGTGGCAGCAGAGCAGAGTAAATAATTAAGGCCCTCTCTTTATTTGGCCGTAAATGCTCTGTCTCTCTCTTTCTCTTTCTCTCTTGGTCTCTCTCTCTCTCTCTCTCTGTCTGTCTCTCTCTCCCTCGTGTTTTGTACTTCCTCTCCTCCCTCAACACTCAGCCCATTTAGGAAGAGAGTGAACAGGAAAAGAAGGCCCTGCAGCGAGCGGGGGGAAAAAAGAAGAAAAAAAAAGCATGAAAGGAAAAATAACACAAACGTGGTTTGTGTAGACGGACTTAAATGGAGAAAGAATGTCAGCGGGGACGTGAGGGAAAAGAAGAGCCATGGAGCGTTAGAGAGGAGTGACAGAGGGAGTGATGAACTGCACAGCAAGCACATTGCTCTCCTCCACCTGCCCTGCAAAGGCACCTGGGTGCATCATGGGAGAGCCAACGCACCTGCTTTTACACTTTAAGAGTACGGTTTGGTAGTGTGTGTGTTTGCAGAGGATGTGTGTGCCTGCAAAGGAAAAGCAAAGAGACCAGTTGAGTTCCGGTGTCATTCGAGAGTTGTTAAACTGCAGAGTGGTTAAGGGCGGAGAGAAGAGAGGGAGTTACCGACAAAGGAAGAGAGGGGAGGAAAGAAAAAGAGTTGTTTTCATGTCCATCAATAATTCAGGATGTGTATTATGTCCTGTAGTGTGCAGCTGCGAACTTCATGCCTCAGCGATTTCAGCATCGGCAAACAGCCCCGACCCGAGCACGTGTGTGCGTGCGTACACACACACACACGCACACACACACGCACACGCACACGCACACGCACACACGCGCGCGTAGGAGGATTAGTGATTGTTTGTATAATTTTGCACACAGAGGTAATTTGTGTAAATATGGAATTCTTGTCTTGAGAAATTTGAAACTTCTAAAAAATAATGAGTGGGTTGGTTATTAGTGTTTTTTTTATTTTTTTATCTGTTGCTGTTTAAATCGACCAGCACCTACTTAGCATAACTGTACACAGCTGCTCCATAAAATATAATTGCCCCTCTCTCTTTGTGCTGATGGCTGCTATCTTAATCTTCTGACTTTCTTCTCTCCCGGACATAACTTTGTTGTTTAAAGCCGCTCTAATTAGTATTTTCACATGAAGAGTGGATCAATATGTGCAGCGTAAAAGGAGTCGTTCTACTAATAAACCCCACAGAGCACGATCAATCTTTTTGTAAAGGACGGTATTTAGCGTTGAAAGAGCCAGAACGTTTTCCTTCAGATGGAGACCAAACCAGAGCGAGAAAGAGATCCAACATTGGACTCACATTAAAAAGATTTAGCCCAAAAAAACATGACGAAATAAATAAATGCACTTAATGAAGGGAACTGTTTGTTAACGGTCACGCTGCATAACGCATCTCTATAAGTATAAAAGTTCAGCCCAAAAGAATAATACATCTGTTTCCACAGGTTTATTGTAGGGCTTAATCAAGTGAAGCCAGAACTTACATAAACAGACCAAATTAAGAGATGTTACAATAAAAATGTGTGAAGTACTGAGTTAAGTTGAGCGTGATGTGAAGTTGTGGAAGTTGGGAAAAATATTTCTGATGATAGGGTTATAAAATGTGTGAATTGCGACAATGGAAAAGGCTTAATCCTCTTGGATTGGCAAAGAGGCCCTGGTAAGAAGTTAAAGGGACAAGTTGAAGAAATCAGAGTTATAAGCTTTTGCAAATCAAAGCAAAAGAATTGATTTTAATATTGATATTGAGTTGATATTCCTCTGGTAAATGATGAAGGCATGGGGGGGGATTTCTTCTCTCCTCTTGGTACCAGAGGAGCCTTGCTGTTACATTTTAGATGAGCTGTAGTCACGACACTACGTGGTTTATATTGTCCAGCAGTGTAACATCCAAATGAATGCTTTCTGTATTTCGCGGATCGATAAGAATAACCGGCTGAGCTGGGTTTCCGTGCTGCCTGGATATTGTTGGATGGACTCATTGCTCCATTTGCCGCCGTCGCCGCCGCTGGAGGACACGGTGTGATTTGTCGGGGGTCGTATAATCTCTTAACATCTGCTCATAAACTTATGTTTGTCCTGCGGCGGCGGCGGAATTAAATGTCAGAGTTGAACAGGTGCTCGCACCAAGGCCGAATGTCAGGCCCCGACGGATCAATGGCTGCCTGTGGACCTCGCCAAAGATGTATGTGGATGTGCGCTTTGGACGGGGGGGGCTGATATGACAGGAGCTTGATGAGACTGGATGAGAGCCAGAGGCTTTTTTTTTTCTGCTGCATCATCCTCCGCCGCCTCTTGATGCTCTGGGGTCGCTAAACAGATGCACAGCTCGACAAATGTGGTTAGATTTGGCGGTTTGCATCCTCCGTTCTACCTTCCTGCTTTTCTCCTACCGGGCAATTAGAGAAACCAGAGCTAGCAAGCTATTACGGTGTATTTGGGTGTGTGTGTGTGTGTGTGTGTGTGTGTGTGTGTGTGTGTGTGTGTGTATGTGTGTACCCAGGTATTGTGCTTAAAGGCAAAAAGGGATAAACTATTTTCTCTACTCACAGCAACAGGGCATGGATCAAAGTAATTGGACAGTTTGGTTCACACTTGGGCTGTCCAAAGCTGTGTGTGTCTGTGCGTGTGTGTGTGTGTGTGTGTGTGTGTGTGTGTGTGTGCGTGTGTGTGCATGTGTGTGTGTGTGTTCCTCTGCCTGCCAGACCTTGTAGTGAAATACTCTTCATATGGCACACGTCTTTTTTAACTACACACACTCTTGAAATCATCTCTTTCTCTCTACATTTGTGTTGAATAAAACATGGCAGTAAAAGTGTGTCAAAGTCTCGGCGCAGACAGAGCGAGATGGAAGGTTTCTGCTTCGATACGAGATCAGATAGAAAGTGTGCACGTGCCCTCATTCTGCTCGGGCAAGGCCTAGATGTAATTGTGGGCAGTTTTGGGTGTTTTGATCCTGGGCCGCTCTGTTCCCATCGCTCGCATCACACAGGCTTTCATTCTCTCTCTCCCTCTCGCTCTCCCTTGCTTCTCCTCCCACTCAATCGACTATATCTGCTCTCAAAAACCCCTCAAACCAGTCTCACACACACAAGACACGCCTAATTAACGCCGGTCTGTCTCACGCAGCAGATCCATCTCTGGAAAGGGGGGAGGATGGCAAAAAAGAAAGGAGTAATGGATGGGAGAGAGGTGGAGGAGGACATTAGTAAATGGAAAGAGGAGGTTATTCCAGGATGTGAGCGAAAGAAAGAAAAGAAAATGAGGCATTAAAGAAATGGACAAGTTGAAGCACTGATGACTGTTGTGTTATTGAATCCTCCCAGTGAACTTAACTGCCTAGTTTTCTGTCTGATGACACACGAATGTGATGAATAACTGTGTTTTTTAAAAAGGGAAGTCTGGGGGAAGAGCAGCAAGGAGAGGAATCTAAAATTTGCTGGATTGATGTCGAGTTTTCTTTCATTCTTTCATCTCTCCTATTAGTTACTTCTCGGGAAACTGGGACATCATTTCTAGAACCAAAACACACACTCCTTGAATGCAGATATGTGCACACAAGTTGTAACAATTTATTCATGTCGGCATGGAGAAGAATAATACAAAGACAGAAATCGTAAGGATGCCAAATTTATGGACCCATGACGAAGATAGATGGGCTTATATTTTAGTCTTCTGACTGCTTAAAGCACTTTGACACTACATGTCATCATTCACTAATTCACACCACTGATGGTATGAATGCTATGCAAACCCCGACCCTAACCCCAATTTAACCAGAGGAGCCAGGAGATCTTCCTATTGGAAAAAGATCCACTACCCTACCTTGAAGGAAAAACAGCAGCAGCATCTCCTACATTTATTGAATGCATTTTTAGTCCAGTCCAGTGTTGTTGTTTCTGATACTGGTGGAAATCCATAAGAGTTCGCCAAATACCTGGAGATGTAGGCATGAGGCTGTGTCCTGAGACAAAGGGGTGAGGTATAACATCCTCTTAGACTGTTGTTTTCCCAGAGTGAGACAGCGACCACTCCAGTTCGGCCACAAACTGGCCGATCTGACCAGACTCCAAAAACCAGCACAGTGGGTGTCGAGTTGCCCCAAAAGGTATTCTTGCATATCCAAAGAAGTGGGGATCTGACTCCTGGGGCAGGTCCAGAAACAGGGAGGATAGAGCCAGCTCCCTAACATCCTTATCATTTTTATTCAGGATGATTCAGAAAGTGGAAAGTCTGCCGGCTGGTTTAAATCCATGTATCCCCATTCCTCCCTACCACTTGGAAGGGAAAAATAATATCACGGGTGCCCAAAGTGTTGAGCCCAAACCACTTTCGCACTAAGCTCATTTCCTTCCAAAGAGCACTTTCTGTTGGGTTTGGACTCTGGAGAACAGATGTTGTACTTTAGACATGTGCTGCCTGTCTTCCGACTTCACAGTCAGGCAGTTGGCATCTGTCAATCAAGTCCAGTCTGGATGTGAACTCATACAAGACGATGTTAACTTGCTCCTTCCTTTCTCCTTCTAGCTTGATAAGTGCTGTCTCATCTGCATCTTATCTGTCTTGGTTTCGCTGTTATGGTACAAACGGGACATTGAGCAGTTCTGACAACTGCCTCCATTCTTCTTCACACACACACACACACACACACACACACACACACACACACACACACATAGATCACAAAGAATGTCGTCCTTGATCTGTGTCGCTCTGGTATTGACTGATGTGATGGAGGATGAGAGAGAAATTACCAGCTGATGGTGGTCTGCGTTTTTTCCACATTAGACACACACACACCTGCAGTTCCTCGATACTTGTGAGGACCCTCATTAATATAAAACATTCCCTAGACTCTACCTTTAACTTACAGGGTAACAGTATTGGTTTTACACATGTAAAAGTCTGTTTACAGGTCTTTGGGAGCACCATTGTAAGTGAGAAAAGAGTCATATTAAACCCTGTGTAGCTCCACAGGGAGCTGCGTGACGACACTTCGGACAGCATCGGATGGGTCTCAACCTAAACTTAAATTTAGGTCTTGACCAAGCTTCCTCCTGAAGGTCTCGCCCAATCTCTGAACCCATCTGCCATCGATCTGATGACGGATAAGCTTTTGGGGCCAAAGGGCTATATTTCTGGGGTTGTTTACAGTCTGTTAAACAACTCGAGATGCAAGACTGGAGTCTGAGTTGAGAGATGACGTGTACGTCCGGATATGGTTTCAAAAGTAGCCAGTTTGCAAGCCAATGAAAAACAAAATCATTGTCAGAAGCTAGCCTGTGGGTTCCCTGGTTGCATGCAGGCCAATTTGCATGCACAGAAACCAGAACGCCTCCGACACCACAATCTTGTCCCGTTGCCTCCAGATTCTACATATGAATGCAGAATCTGTTTATAAAGATTAAGTCTCGCCACAAAAGTGGGGGACCAGCCATATTGTTCCAATTTTGTAAAAGTGTCCTCACTGCCAATGGTCTAAAACTCAAATGGTCCCCACAAAGATAGACTTGCAAACAAACGCACACACACACACACAATTAGAAGCACACACTCAAAACGTTGGTCTCCTTCCACTCTGCTAGCCTTCCGTCCCGTGTGAATTACATGTTACGCTCGATAACATTGAATATTGGGCCTCCAGATCAATTTGATGGCAATCAAACAATCCCATTTAGTTCCTGTTCATTTGGGAGGAGCCAGCGTGTCGATGTGGAGAGGTAATTATTTGCTCGGCCAGTCGGAGCCTGCTTTGAGTCTCGAGGACGGACTCGCCTGCAGCTACAGTACCAACCAGCTCTGCTATTACACAACGGAAACAGGCAGTGAGTGTGTGAAGAAGTGAGCGTGCACGTGTGTGTGTGTTTTTGTTTATGTGTGACGAGGGTGCCGTGACTTGAATGAAAGTGTGTCCTGTTTTTGTGTGTATGCATGCAGAATGTATAGTGGATAATATATGGCTCGTATTTTCAGAGCTCTGTGTGTGCGTGTGTGTGTGTGTGTGTATATGTGTGTGTGTAAGTGGGCAGGCATATGTGAGTACAAGTCGTGATGTGTGCATGCCTGCGAGTCTATATGAAGCAATGGCTCGCTCCGGCGGGTCTCCACCTCTGGGAATCACAGCCCGGCCATTACGTGCACACACAAACGCACACATTCCCTGGTGTGTCACAGAATGGTTGCGGTGATGGGGAGCAGGAAATTGAGGTTGGGGAAGGAGATTGTGGAGGAAGGGGGGAGAGTGCGGCCCAGGGGTGGAAAGTAGGGGAGAGAAGGTTTTTAAAACTGAGCACAGTGAAAAGGAAGACAGGAAGAGAGAGGAGATGAGAGGAAGAAAGATAGATTGTAAGAGAGAGAGAGAGATCGAAAGAAGGCCTTTGGAGGATGAACATCAGTCATGAGAGATGAGCTGATCATCACAGACAGGCCAGACAGATAATGTTTCACTTTCTGGCCCTATAAAATCTTTTTTTACGACAGCTCTCCCCAGACGGCTGCTACCTGTTTTTATTTGGCTCTGGATTTGTGTGTGTGTGTGTGTGTGTGGGGGGGGGGGGGGGGGGAGTAGTTGAATGCTTATAGCAACCCAAAGAAAAGGCATGCATAAATGGGATCGCGTGCTGCCCTTCACATGCTTGCATGTGTGAATGCACACAAACAGGATGATTATCGAGTGTCAAGTGTGTGTGACAGGGATTCCATGGTGTTGTTTTCTTGGTGTCTGTGTGTGTGGAGGTGTGTCTGTGTGTGCGTGCGTGTGTTTCAAGAGTGCCGTGCAGCTGTAAAGCTGCGCCGGAGAGTTTTTGAGTGATGGCCTTGCACCACCGCAGCCAGGAGACCAATAACAGTATAGCGGCTCAAGGAGGCTCCTGCCAAGTGACCAATGATTAGATCCAACTGAAGGAGACCAGAGCCAAATGGCCCGTCGTTCCACCGCACCCCCCCGCCCCCCTCCCCTCAGAGCCCCGGCCTACTGTTTCCATCGCGGGTGTTGCAGAACGGCACATCGGTTTACTTTTTCGAGTTGTGTTCAGGGCTCCACGGGAGGGAGAGCAAGTGTGCACGCTCTGGTCTGGAATCATGAAAGTTTCTTCCATTCAATCAGTCGGTGTTTCAAGTTAAAAACTTGCCAGATTTGTGCAATCTCGTTCGCAAAACCCCTGCTGTGTGACCCTTTAGTTGCCTGAACGATAGTGCTGCTTGTTTTCGGGCCTGCTCGCTGACTCGTCTTGTGCGCGTGTGTTTGTGTGTGTGTGTGGATCGACTCGTGGTATTGATCAGATAGAGCAGCAGGGTGGTCTTTCACTTAGCTGTCAGCGCATCCTGACGCTAAAGAAGAGCCTCCGTGTTTCTCAGAATCTGGCAAGCAAAAGCGGAAAAAAAAGGTTTTAAACTCGCCCGCATTTCACCCGCTCCATTCAGTCATTTAGTCGCGTCTTGGCTGCAAAGTCCGCGGGGGCCCAATTTATGAGCAACACATCTCCCGTTTGTGTAATCCACAAACTGCCCTCGGTTCTTTGCCTTATTGATTTTTGCTCGACTGGGGCTCCTAAAGCATCGCTACCTTCCTGTTCGGCGGGGCCTCCGTGCAGAAACACACTGCGTTCCGGCTCCGTGGCTCGAGGCCCATTCCGGTGGTCGTCAAAAAAAAGGGGGGGCAGGGTGCTGGGGAAAGGTGAGGGAGGCTCTGGCTGGCTGCTCCGCCCGCTGGGCGCCCCGGGCATCTGGATGGAGGATGGTTCCCACAGGACCCGATCCCAAATGATCGTTGCTGTCTATGAATAACTGCTGCATTGCAGATGGAGGGGAGGCGAAGGAACAGGCGGGAAGGAAATGTTGTAATGGGTGAGTAAATGGTTTGTGGAGGAACAAAGAGGAGAATAAGGAGTGAGTGTGTGCGTGTGTGTTTGGGTGCATTCGGGAAGACAATTTCATTTTCAAGGACAGTCAACTCCCCCACTGTGGTGATTCAAAGACATTTTTCTCTCTGCAATATCTGCTCATTGCTTATTGCTGCCGGGTTTCTAAACAAAGGTAGTGATCGGCAGAGGGCAACGAGACAGAGACGGAGACCCACGCGGAACGTGAACAAAGACAGCCAGACAGGGTGGAAATGAAGATGATGGAGAGCGGCCTCCGAAAACCTGCACGCACACTCCTTCTGACGCATGTATTGACAGACACACACAGTCACCAAGACACGTGGATTTATTTATTACCTAGACATCCTAACCTCAACAAAAACTGCTCTCATAAACCTAATCACAACCACAGTTCTTAAACCAAGAAACAACCCTGAAATTGAATGCTTTACAATGTCTTGGGGACCTAACCCGAACCCAACTGGCAATTACATTGAATCATCTGATATTGTTCTTTTAAGAAAATATGTAAGTTCCCGAACCTAAGGACACTCAATTCACAATCAGAGAAAAGCGGCAAACAGTTTACATTAAAGAAGCGGGATTCAGAGAACGTTTGAAATTCATTTCAGTAATAGATCAATTGTTTTTTAATTGTTCAAGTAAATATATCTGCAAAAAAATGCTGGTTCCATTCTTAATTCTGAGATGCGAATTGCTCTCGGAGTATTATTGGACAAAACCAGCAATTTAAAGTGATTAATGGTTTGATTGATGGTTTCACCAACTCTCAAGTAGCCCGTTATTGATTGTCTGGCCTGTTGAACAATGATGATGGTGATAATAACAATAATGATCATTCCTCTCTGCTACAAAATGCCTGTGGCCAGCACAGCCAGAAATGTGACATTAATTTGTCCTTGTGGCAAATGTTTGTGGTTTGGTTTCTGCATGAAAGAGCTTTGGCACCGACGTTCAAACTCTGTTCAGACCTTCCTTTCTCTCTCTCTTTCTCTCCCTCTCTCTTCCTCTCTCTCCCTCCCTGTCTATATACTCCGCTATATTGCTCTCACTACATCCAGTCGCGGTTAACGGGCGTGCGGTTGCCAGGAGAGGCGCGCGTGCAGTAGCGTACAGTTTTAACGGCAGAGCGGCACGGGCTCCCCCCGCCCCGTCCCCCCGCCATTTCTTCGTGCCGCCGAGCCCTGGAATGTCGAGTAGCGGCTCGGGCTCTTCCTCGCGGAAGGAGTTCGATGTGAAGCAGATCCTCAGGATCCGATGGAGGTGGTTCGGTCACCCCGCGGTCCCTCCGCCTCACTCCCCGCCGCTGGGAGACTACTTCGCCGGGCGAAGAGCGGGCGGCAGCCCTGGAAACGGAGCTTCGGCCAGCGGCTGTAGTAGCTCAAATTCACCCAGCGCAAACCCCGGCGCGGTGGGTCACAGCGGGCTGGTGACCAGCGGCAGCGCGGGGTCTAACCTGTGTACCGGCAGCAGCAGAAAGTTTGCTGATCCGACGGGGAGTCGGGGCGGAGCGGGAGGAGCCGTTGGTGCGACGGGGAGCTCCTGCACGCGCTCCTTCAGCCAGCCGGAGTGCAGGAGTCCCGCCGCCGCCACCGCGCTCTCGTGGGTGTCCCCGCCGCCTCAGCGTCGCTCCCGACCCGCAGCGAACATGGAGCCCCCCGGCGAGGCTCCGGTGCCTCAGCTGATCCCTGAGCCAACCGCTCACGTCGGGGTCGAGGAGGAGGGGGCGGCGGCGGCAGCACCGGCCGCGTCGGGCACCGAGGACAACCACCAGGAAACCGACTCCAGCTCGTGCAGGTAGGAGGCGGAGGTGGGAGTTTTATGTCTGTTTGGGACCTTGCAGCTAAAACTAAAGTTACGACCACAATTCGTACTGAATAAAGTCAGTGAAATGCCCAAAACACACACACACACACACACACACACACACACACACACACACACACAGATACGGCTCAAAAGTTATGGAGGTGTAGAGCTTAGTCTCCCGGCTGAGTCACAGCTTTTCGGTTTACAGAAAAAAAAGGTTAAACGTTATAATGTTTCGCATTTACCTGCTGTCTTCGTGTTGATACGGCGTTACGTTTGTGTTACTGTGCACTTCTCGGAATTACCATCACTGGCAGGTGAAAACGCCCCCGCTGAGTCTGTTTAAAGGGGGGATTCACCGAGCAAGAGGCCGGCGAGACAGCGGCGGTGGTGGGTCACCCGTTCAGGCTGCGAGCATACAGATAGACAGAAAGCTGGAGGAAGAAGATGAGGGGTTGAGTACATCTGGGACAGCATGTGGGCCAGTGATTTCTCCCCTCGACCTCCTAATGAGGCTCCATTGACCAGACTTCTGTTAGAGGACGCAAACGCACCCCCTTGAGAACACGGGATACTCCGAGTCAAATTAACAATGTGACTCCAGGGCTCAGCTGCGCGCGCGTGTAGCTACATACTCTTGCACTTGACATTTATATTGTTTTGTCTTCGGCGACTGATTCCCTTTTAGCATTTACTCACAATCCTCAGTGCTCGTGTGCGCGTTCGCGTGCACACACGCGTGGATGGAGGGTGTAGCTTTGGCGTGGCCCCATCCAGCTGTTGCGATTGAATTAATCATGTGTTGCCGTAGAAACAGCGAAACACAGCAATAAGGGCGTCAGAAGTCTTTTACAGATTATGATGTGTTTTTTAGAGAGAGAGAGAGAGAGAGAGAGAGAGAGAGAGAGAGAGAGAGAGAGAGAGAGAGAGACTGTATGTGAGTGCATGTTTACTATACCTGCGTAAAAACGCATCTGAAAGCCTTCCATTATTCTGTGTTCCCAAAGACACACATCAGAACATTTCGATTATTCCTAGTTGGACTCGTACTTTAAAAAAAAAGATTTCAGTGGGAGCAAAAACTAAATGTATTAAAAAAAAATATTAAAGTCTGATGCTCTTTCATTCTAAACCCCATTTGTTTTCATCTTAAATGTCAGACTGTGCGCACCAGAGAGAGAGAGAAAAATATGGTTTAAAAAATATCTATTGTTATGCGAGGCTCGATGTCACATCTGGGAGTCCGGCAGTGCTACCACAGAAAATGACTTCTCCTTAGTAGTAATACACACACACACACACACACATGCACACCAGACTCAATATCATATGGCAAGGACAACACTGTGATGTAGACCTGCACCAAACTGGAGTACGCATTGTGCAAGTCCACGGATGTGGCCGTATCCCTGCACATGCTAGGGTTGCCATACCAACACAGAGATTGGCTTCTGCCGTGTTGTACAGTGAATGTATGTATGTGTACGTATGTATGTGTGCAATCCATCCCCTCCCTCTGAGGAGCCCCTGTGTACAGTATGATGCTTCAAGAACACAAGTGGCTGAATCCCAAGTGGGATCATGGGAAAGGGACGCGTGCTGAATCCCAAAGTGGCTGAAAGGCTCGACTCTGCTGATACCCCTCCTTTCCTTCTCACTTTCTCCCCTCGCCTCCCCGCCTTTTAAATCCTGATGTGCTTCCCTTTTTTCCCCTCTGTCCCGTGTACATCTCTGCCCACCCTTGTCCATTAATTTGCCCTCTTTTTTTTCTTCTTTTTTTCCTCCCCCTTTTCTAATATGTTGGAGAAAGCAAAAGCGTTCGCATGTGCGTGTCACGGGAAAGGGAGTTGACGCGCGACCAAGGCAGGCACCGTGGTGGCGGTACGGTACGCGTCGTATATCAGGCCACAGAACCAAGTTTCATTTGCATTAGCCTAATCAGGCTGGATAGTTAATCACAAGGGAATGTGCAAGCAAATGAGAGTGCAAGAGAGAGAGAGAGAGAGTGAGAGTGAGAGAGAGCCACTGAACAACAGTGGTGTGACTGTCCTTGCTTGGTGCAGGGGTTTAAAAAATCTGGCTGCATGGTGTTGATTCGGCCCAGACTCTCTCACTCTCTCTCTTTCTCTTTCTCTCTGTCTCTGTCTCTCTGTCAATGTTGAGTGCCTGCCAGGCTCAATTAAGGCGACTGGAAGGCAGCGTTCCCCCACTTCAAAGTCGTCTCCTCTGGCAGTATTTAGCCACGCCATTCGTCTACACAGGCGCACACGAGAGCACATATAGGAAAGCTGGCCAAAAAGCCCCCTTGGAAGGTTAGATTGGGTCGGGGGAAGAGAGGAGAAAAAAAGAGAGGCAAAGATGGATGACGGGATGATGGCATGAGGTGGAACGAAGTGAGTGATGGATGAGATTAGATGCGAGAGTGACGACGGGAGGCGGATTGAGAGGAGTAGAGGACAAGCAGAAGGAAGATGACTCCTGTTATGGCACATCAGCAGCAGCATGCACACACACACAAACACACACACACACACACACACCGGAATGCACGTATGAGCACACACACTGAAGGCCACACCAGCGTTTTTCTTAGAACTTTACTTGCGGTGTCTGAGATTATTTTCAAATTCAGGTCAAATTTCATTTCTGAAGCCCGAAATAGATGAGGAGGCCGGACCAGAAAACCTTTTCTGTACCGTGAAGATAAACATAAAACAAAACCAAGAGAGGACACACTCGAGATGCAGACAAAGAACGATGCCTGCAATCTAATCCTGTTCAAGTATTTGCATTTAAAATCTTGTGGAAAAGCCGCATTTCCCACCGCCTTTTGAGAACTTTGTTTATTGCTGAGAGCAAATATGTGTGTGAAATTGTGATTGAGGACAGCGCCCTCTCTCCCCCCTAAAAAACACACACAGAGACACACATGCATACGCTTCCACATCCCTAAAAGAGCGTGATTTCTCTTTACCCGCAGACTTGAAGTGATTTCATCCTTGGAATATCACTTCATTTATCTCTCTGCGCTGGAGGGCCAGTCCTGCCACTTCTGCTGCTAAATTAAAAAACGGGGAGTGCGGCCCTGGCTCTCGTAAATTAAATGCCGGTTTGGGAGCCGTGCCGTGATGGCTGATAATTCACAGGGCGGCTGTACTTTCGGGGCACTTGTCCTTCTGATGTGCACACACACACCGGCTCCAACGTAATCGGCTCAGATGGGAAGAACAAGACATCACCGCGGGCTACGACACTTCTACCAGTGAATCACGAATGTTTAGGTCGTCCCGGCCCAAGATACCCTGCTTCACTTCTCCTTGCTGTTGGTGTAGGAACAAGGAAACCGGCTGCCGTCGGGGAGCATGGGTAAATCACCGCGCATCCGATGGGCTCGGCTCCCACAGCTATTTAATTGGCAGCTTTTCTTTTAAGTGGGCTAAATTTATACGGCCATTTACTCCCAGTAATTGGACCATTACCAAGCTTTTTGTCTGCTGCCGGCGACATACAGTAACCCAGTTGAGAAGTGAAGGGGAGAGCAAATGCGCGTGTGGGAATGTGCACAAAGAATAAAGGCGGCACGCCGAGCAGCGGTGCAGCACATCTGTCTCGCGTGTCTGGAACAAAACAGAATCGTTACCGACGCGACGCGCTCAAAGCTTTCTGTCTACCTCTCACTATGTCTGTCTGTGTGTCTGTCTGTCTGTGTGCTAGGACGTCTAACAGCAGCGCCACGCTGTCCTCGTGCGTGTCCATGGAGCCATGTGCGTGTCCGGAGGAGTGCACGTTTAACGCCCTGTCCCACGCCGACGTCACCTTCCGCAAGATGGAGGGCTACCTGAGATCCCGGCAGCTGTGCGACGTCGTGCTGGTGGTGGGAGACAGGCGGATACCTGCACACAGGTAGGAGCCAACGCGCCGCAACCATGACACACGCGGAAAAGATGCCGACGTAGACTAGAAGCATGACATCAGGGCCGCCACTAATGGCTAAATGTTGTCTATGACTCTCCTAGTTATGTTTAGGATGAATTGTTTAATTCTTTAAGCTGGAAATATTAAACAGTTGAATCATATTATTCATTTGAGCACCATACATGATCAGTGTTCCTCACCAGCTGCGTCAGAGTAGCAGAGTGAAAGATTTGATGACGACAATCAACAATAAGCGGATAATTATGTTTATTTTGGGCCACGAGTGCAAACACGCGCACACATGAGTGTCGTGCAGGAGATCGGGGTCGTCCTTCAAACAGAAGATCGGGGGATTCGAACCCGGGCTCCACTGGTCCATGTCGCTATGCCTTTGGGCAAGACACTTCACCCCAAATTAAGTGTTTAGCAATGATCACATACTGCAGCTGAGGTAGGTGGGAATTTCATTAGATTTGCAAGTTGTTGGTCGTAAACCAAAGTCAAGTCCATTTTATTTATATAGCCTGATACGCATCACAAATCTGCCTTAGGGGGCTTTATAATCTCTACAGCACACAAAGGCTGAGCCATCAGTGTGTGAATCGGGGCTCCATTTACCAATTACATGAAACTAATTCCGAGCTGTAAGAATGAATCGATTAGCTGACCATAATTCATTTAATCCGCAACTATATGATTATAATCAATCATCACTTCATCAGCAAAACATGACAAACAAAATGGCAGACTTTGTGTTGTCGACTGTTGCTCGGCCAAATTTAGCAACGTAAAATATGAATACAATCTTCATTTTAACGTAATGATGGCGCATTCATAACATCTCAACACGTGCATGTGTGCGCGCAAACACACACACACACACACCTACACACACACACACACATGACACATACTGCTCACACAGTCACACTCTTGAAAGTCCCTTTTTTTATTTTTGCAGTCTCTCTGTATCACACATAGTCAACTGAGCCTCTGAATCATGCATCCAACACACACACTCACCCGCCACATAGCCCCCCCTCCACACACACACACACACACACACACACACACACCTCTACCGCTGCTCTGTCGCCGCTGCCTCTCTGGGCATGGGGCCACGGGTGCAGCAGCAGGGTCCATCTGCACATGAGAGTCACAGAAGAGCGGCCCTCCACCCGCAGAAAGCCTCCTTTTCTCTCGCTGCCTTCCTCCTCAGCCTCACTTGATTTAGTCCTCCAGCACAGATGGTGACAAACAAAAGACCCCGCTGTAAGAGAACCCAAATGGTGCATGTGAAAGAGTGTGTTGGCATTTGAAGGTGGGTGTGTGTGTGTGTGTGTGTGTGTGTGTGTGTGTGTGTGTGTGTTTGCAAGGGGGTGGGTGTTAGATATCTGGAAGTGGGTGTTTTGTTTGCAATTGATTTACTGCATGTGTAGGATAAATAAAAAAAACACACACACACTTTTCTGGGAACAGAACATACACCTCGCTCTGTTTTACAAGTACACACAAACGAGAGCGTGCCAGCCGAATAGGCCACTTGTACTCTGTGCAGCTACACGGGGGTTTCTGTGGAGTTTGTTGCAAGCAGCGCAGTGTGAGTAAAGCTCAAGCTTTAGTATATGCGCTTCTTAAAACTAGAGCACAGTCATAGCGCTTGTCTCGAGGGGGGCAGTGCCCTATACAAATACATTATCTTGCAAAATCTATTTTTGGAAGTGTGCTACCTCAAACTTATTTGAAGTAATACACCCTTAGTACAGAAACGTCTGTGTACCCCTGTGACAATGCCAACATGGCGATGTTGAGCAAGTTCACCGTGTTTAGCATGCTCCTATTTGCCATTTAGCACTGAAGATAAAGTACTGCCGGGGTATACAAGAACATCATGAGATTTGGCAGGTATCCAATCATAAACCAAAGCCCAGTCAGTTGTATTTATATAGCACAATGCCACAAATTTGCCTCTGGCGGCTTTACAGTCTCTTCAGTTTACGATGCCCTCTGCCCTTAGACCCTCTATCAGGATAAGGGGAAAACCTCCCCATAAAACCTTTGACAAGGAGAAATAGAAGAAACCAGAGCAAAGCTGTTGGACAAATACAAAATGTAGCAAAGCGGCTAAATAGAAAATGACCTCGTTATTACATTTCATCCCGAGGGGTCAAGCAGAAACTTTGCCATGCTGGTGGTGTTGGAGCAAAAGTCACAGGCACCACTAAGGTCATCAGGGAACGACACGTCACAGCAATAGTTATTGCGAGATTTCACTCTGTGAAAATGTGTCAAACAGACATATCGCCACCCTGAAGCCAGCCACGCCATCGGCATTGGCTAAACATGGACCGCTCATGTATCTGTACGTCTGTTAATGTGTGGAGGACGCTCGTGCTCGTTGGGTAAGTCCCTCCCACCAGCCCTCCTGTTGTTTTCACCCTCTCTATGTGTTTTTTCCCTCACACTGCTGTGTCTCCTCACCAAGCACACACTCGAACACAAACAGGCAGCTCAGTTTCCAGCTCGGTTTCCAGCTCGGCCTCCGTTTTTTTCCTGCCTCCGACTCGTCTGTTTCCTGCTCTCTCGTTCAGCCGTCTCTTTTGCTCTTTCCATTAGGGAGCGACACAGCGCCTGCCATGTCTCTGTGCACTCGGTGCATTTGTGTGTACACAACCCCGTACTGTATATAGCTCGCGTCGCTCACTGAAAGTCAGTATTTTCACTCCCCTTAATTTTTAATGTAGGTCTCTTTCTTTCTGTCTGTCTGTGTGTTGTGTGTCAGAGAAAGAGAGAGAGATAAGAAAGAGATACCCGACTGGAATACTGGCAGAGCAACTTCCTGCTGACTGGGGTGTATTTTGACATCTTTGTCAGTAAAATAAACACACACACACAGACACACACTGACACACTCTTCTCTGTTTCAGGCTCATGGTCCCAGTGTCACGCTTTGTAATGAGATTATGCACATGTGCATTACACCCACACACACATTCAGCATGCGCACACACACACACACATACACAAACACAATACTGTTGACCACAAAGTCCAAAAACACAACGGAAGCAGAAAATCGCAGAAACCGTGTAAACGTGTGAAAATCGGATCACATGGTGTCAAACGGATTATCATCCTCATCCGTTTCCTTATCGCCATAACTGGACCAAAAAAAAAATGAGGACTGCGTTCTGTGTCGCGGCCGTTCGGACTCCGTTAGACAGTCACCGCCTCATTTGCGAAGACATCTCCAAGAGCAAATAAAGAAAAAATCCTGCGCATTAAATATGAGATAACATATACGTTTTTTTTTTTTTTTAATACCTTGCCGTTTGAGTGTGCGCACTTCGCTGAACAGTGACGTGAAAGGGTAATGGATTTCTGTGGAGAGGAATTAATTAACTGTCCCCTTCAAAAAATGACCTTTAAGATAATTCCATTCTGTCCTTCCTCCGGCTCGCTCTCCATTATGCCGTATATCTTCTCCCTCAGACTCTCCAGCCGCTGGATTTCCATTGACCTTACGTTAAGCATATTCTTTTCATTTCTCTCTTTTTTTCTCTTTCTCTCTCTCTCTCTCTCTCTCTCTCTCTCACTCTCACTCTCTTTCTTTCAGCTAACCATGAGCTCATCTGTGGTGATTGGCAAATGCATTGAGGGGAATAATCTCTAACCCCGGCCTGGACTTCTTCTCACTCAACTTCAAATAATGTGTGTTTTAATTTTTCCGACAATCCTTTTTAATAGTGTGTGCAGTGAGTATATGTACATATTATCTTGTATGATGTCTTGAGCTATTTGGATCCTGAATTTCCCTTAGGGGATCAATAAAGTAAGTATCTATCTATCTGCAAAGACTGGCACGTGCTTCATACGGCACGCCAAGGTGCCGTGTCACCTTCGAGTGTTATTCTTGTACGCAAATAATTTAAATTATGTAGAGAATAGACAGAACATCTGAGCTCTCTCTGTCCTCAATGTGTTTACTGTGTTCACACATCTGGAGGCGCCTTAGGCCCGTGCCAGGCTGTTGTTTGCACAGTTTTTTTATTCTACCTCTTATCGCATCTCGTCAGGGAAGGAGTAAACCTGCAGGATAATATTGCCATTGGGAGAGGATTGATATCTTCATCTGCAACATTTTTTTTATGGAACTTTGTGATGGAGAATAGCCGTCAGATTAAAAAAAAAATACAACATTTAATTGTTTTATCAATCTTGGTGTGGAAATATCGGCGTCTCCCATCAGAGGATGGTGTGAAACCCTTAGTTTTGTGTGTGTGTGTGTGTGTGTGTGTGTGTGTGTGTGTGTGTGTGTGTGTGTGTGTGTGTGTGTGTGTGTGTGTGTGTGTGTGTGTGTGTGTGTGTGTGTGGCTCTCTGCTAGAGGACTGCATCGGGATCCTCTTGGAGCGGCCGTTTTTTTTTTTTTGCAGCGGTCAAAAAAAACAAAAACTTCGGCCCGCAGGATTTAGCTCTGGTTAACCAGCAGGACTGAGTCAACAGATTAAGTTTAAGAGTAGATTAAAGCAGGCCATGAACCGCTCGCCAGGCTGCACAGTCCAGCGCTGAGCTGCTGTCCGTGTCTATACCGGCAGGAAAACAAGGGAAGTATCAACGCAGCTCTAATTACGGAGCAAATGCTCTCCCAGCTTTCTCCCGAATCTGTCAAAGCATCTCCTGTAATTGGGCAAACATGTAATCTGTGTGCCGGCATACTGTGGACATTTTCTACTCCTATATTTTAACATTTTACTTGTGGTATATTTCACCCCCCTCCTTCCCGTCAGTACCGACTCGTCCTGTCGTCAAACATCAAAAGTACTCCGTTGCTCCTCCGTTGCTCCTCCGTTGCATCGGCCCGTCCCCTCTGACTGACGGCCACTCACTCTCTCGCTCTCTCTCTCTCTTTCTCTCTCTCTCTCTCTCCCTCTCTCTCTCCGCTCACACAGACTGGTGCTCTCATCCGTGTCGGACTACTTCGCGGCCATGTTTACCAGCGACGTGCGGGAGGCCAAGCAGGACGAGGTGAAGATGGAAGGAGTGGACCCCGATGCATTGTGGGTCCTGGTGCAGTATGCATACACAGGTATCAAGACACACACACACACACACACACACACAAACACACTGCCCGCCATCCGGATGCAGAATAAACGGGTCCATTTTTGGCCTCAGTTTCTGTGTAATAAAACCTTCCTGACCGGTCGCTTGAGTCGATGGGCGGTGTCACTATTGATCTCAAAACCTTTTAAATAATAAATCTAAGACACTTTAAAATATCCAGTTCTCCCCCCCCCCCCCACCCACCCTTCCTTTGTCCTCCAGGCCGACTGGACCTGAGGGAGGACACCATTGAGTCTCTGCTGTCCGCCTCCTGCCTGCTGCAGCTGTCGGCGGTGGTCCAGGCTTGCTGTTCGTTCCTCATGAAGCAGCTCCACCCCTCCAACTGTCTGGGCATCCGCTCCTATGCCGACGCTCAGGGCTGCAATGACCTGCAGCGGGCCGCCAACGCCTACACCATGGTGGGTCCTCACGACTCAGTCCATCTCTCATCTATACGTGCCCGCCGGCGATCGCAGAGACACCACGAATGAAACAACTGCCTATGGAGGCTATTGATCTGAGAGCGATGCTGTAGATTCAGAGGTATAGACCATGAGAAGGGGAGGAGGGCGAGGGAGATGAGGGGGGTCTTGACACAGAGTTGATGAAGTGAGAATAATGAACAGGCTTCATTCTCCACAAACTGTCCCTCTGTGCAGTTTTCCCTCGGTCAGGGCTCCGACGCTATTCTGGGTGACAAATTGGTACCTCATTCGCAACGAGCGACACACACCATTATCGCCACAATGGCTGTTTTCAGCACTGGGTTGCTATGGTGACTGTGAAATAGCTCCTCCGTCGACTTGATTACTCTTCTTTCTTTTCTTGTTCTCTCCCGCGTTAGCGCGTCTGTCTCTGTTGGCGCCCATCGGTTCCTCTCTTTCCTCCTTTCTCTCGAAAGTGGATTATTGTTCAACTTTAATCTGTGGTGATTATGTCAGAGGTGCTCTTCATCTGGGTGTGACTGTCTGCCCGCTCACGGGATAATCACAACCAATGTGTAAAAGATGCACAACTGCATGGAGAAAAGTCAAGATTGAAGCCTTGTTGCATGTTTGCTTCCCCTTTTCTGATACCCACAGATAATACTTGCCTCAAATAGATAAATGAATGAGAATAGCTATGTTGAGCGATACAATACACAGCACAATGGCATAAACCATTGTCATCATCGCCGTTCTTTTTGTCACAGTTAAGCGCAATGTGGGCTTACACAAAAGACATTTGTATTGTGGCTTCTATGTTTAAGCGCCTCATTGTTATCCATCATTTGATTCTCAGAAGATTGATGTGTATTCCTATTTAGACATTCTTTGTTTCGAGCTTTTTCATTTTTGCGCATCGCATTTTGTGACGCAATGGAGGAAGGGTCTTTTGGAAAGTTGCCTCGTACATTTGTGACTGTTTTGGGACATGGATTTATTAATTTGTTAGATTAGTGGATGATGAAAATGGTTGGTTTCAGCCCTCCGTATCTCATTTAAGTGAATCATTCCAACCTTTTCTCCTCCAGCCCCTTTTGTCTGCAGCTCTTCGTCCATCTTCCTCTGACCTTTCTCAAGCCCTCATTTCCTTCCTTTTGTTTCTCTCTTCTTGCCTCCTCTCAGCCCTTGATTCCTTTCCTCTCTCCACTCATATCTTCCTATTGTTTGTCCCCCCCCACACCCTCACCCCCTCCGGTCATTCAGTTTTTCATCTGCAACTCGTTTTTTCATTCATCCAGTCTAAACTGACTTTCCCTGCTCTTCTCACCATTTCATCTCTCTCTCCTTGCCACCAGGAACACTTTTTAGAGGTGGTGGGAGGCCAGGAGTTCCTGTTGCTCCCGGTGGAGGAGATGGAGAGGCTAATCACGTCGGATGACGTCAATGTGCCCGATGAGGAGACCGTGGTCACCTCTCTGCTGACGTGGGTCCGCCACGACGCCGACGTGCGACAGCGTCACCTGCCCTCGCTGCTGGCTCACATCCGACTGCCGCTGCTGCAGCCGCAGGTGAGGGCCGCGTAGAACGACAGCGTCACACATCGCACTGTCGTGGCCGACTTCTTTAAGGCGGCACACCGATCGTTATTTTCATAATGACGATCAAATGCGAAAAGCGATCTGAAAGAAGTCGCCCGTAATGATGAACTTATGGGGAATAATCACCAAATTCCTCAGTTTGGCGGAGCTTTTTACAGCGAATCTCAGCTCATTGTTTAGCTCTCCGGCCCTCCACTTTATCGTCTTGCTAGCATTCTTGTAACGCCGTTTCCAGCGAGAAAGCTCGGGAGAATAAAAAAGCCCAGCACCTGAAGAATGTGTCCAAGAATCCCAGGCGGTCGTGAGGAAAGAAGCACCGCAATCAATGAGTCATAATGAAAATATTTAATAAAAAAAGATGATGAAATTTGACAGATACAGTACTTTATCAAGGTCCTCTAAATCTCAGCCAGAACCACAAACGGTAAACAGTTATCTATCGTCTGCGAAGAAGAGAATGCTCAATAAGCTCTGCAGCAGTTTTATTACAGCTTATTCGCTTGGCTTAACCCGGTGGTTCTCAAACTTTTTCTGTCACGCCCCACTTTGAAGGAAGCAAAATGTTCGGGCCCCACCGCCCCAACAACATGGGAACAAAATGGTCCAACTTTTTAAGACTCCTCCATCCGTGCTTTTTTAATTAAAAGATTAAAGAAAATTGAAATCCCTTTCAAGTAAACCAGATTGCTCCATCTGACTAAAACTGATAACATCAGCAATCACTTTGTGAAAAAAGCAAATAAAGTTATATATGTGCAAAAAATAACTCATATTTGGCAAAAAAGATTACCAAGGAAGCCGGTTGGGTCCCTGTTTTCTCCACATAGTTTTCATGTTGAATTATTCCCCCACTATGGGATTAATATAGGATTCTTAAAAATCTGCATCTCCCCTCGCGCCCCACCTGTAATACCTCCGCGCCCTACTAGACGGGCGCGCCCCACAGTTTGAGAACCACTGGCTTAAGGCCACCATTGGTTAGTTTTCCTAATTTCACACCTAAAAGTTGTCCTCACTTGCAGTTGGCTCTATGCTGTTTCAGGGGCGGGGTTATCCTTGGCTGACGCCAAAAAACGAAGTACAAAGAAACAGAAATTACTTCACGCACCGGAGTCTCACTTCCAATGTCCTCCTCCGCTTCCTGACCAACTGCTCGCTAGAACTAACTCTTAAAGCGACAGTAACGCAATTCTAACACACGCAGACTATTCAAAATCCATTCACTCCTGAATCATTCTACAGTAATACAAAACATACAGTGACCTTTTTATGCATACAGTTACATATTTTTCATAATAATATCCCTTAATAATTATCATAACCCCCATGTGTTTTAATGTACGCATTCAGCAATTCTTTATTATACATGTGCAAGTCCAATATTTACACCCCAATCTATTATAATTCTACTAAACCCAACACACCCGACGACAGACGGACCCAGTTAGCGACTGGCTGGTGAACACAATGGAGAGCAGTCGGAAAGGGCCAAAAACAGAGCAAAAAGAAAGACAATATTGTCCTTACATTCACCAGGTAGACGCCAACGCGACTCGATAAATGATAACGTTGAATATAACATGTTGCCGTTCGTTTTCCCCTCCCCCCGTCTTTCTTCACCTCCTCCTGGCTCCAGTCTGCCTCGCTGTCTCTTCTTTGTACAATCAGAGGGACTTTAATCATTCCGCATCATAACTGTGGATCACAACCATTAATTACCCCCTGTCGCCCATGTGCTCGCCTTTGTTGTGTTGAGGCGGGTGCATGTGTCTCCCCCGTCGCTGCTCCTCCTAGTCAGTATGAGAGCATCCAGCCTGGTAATGCGATGCTGAGACGTTTATATGCCAGGCAGAGCCTCGGTTACTGCCTCGGGCATCGAATGCACACACAAACAGACACGCACGCACACACACACACGTCTTGAACTTTAATTAAGTGTGATATCTCTCTTAACTGAAGCTAAATTATCTGTTCTCTTCATCTCCCTCATCAGTCGTTTTCCTTACTATTTATAAAGGAACCCTGGCGATAAATCTCCCCTTGTGGCCTCCAGCCCTCTCCACATCCCCCCTCCTCTTTCCCATCTTCTCCGCCTGCGTCTGTACATCTCCCAGGTTCGCACTCGATGAGGTATACGACGCCTCAGATATACGACTTTGCCCCGGTCAGCTGAAATCCCGAGCATCTGTAACATGTAATCAGGCGAGAAGATGGACGGCGGAGCGGTAAAGTGGGGGAATAGCGCGAGAGCAGAAAGAGCAGAGAGAGCAAAGGCGGTCAGAGAGCTGAGGGCAGATTCAACCTTTTAGGACTATATTACCACCACGCTAAATGGATAAACGTGTTCACATTCAGCAAGCTAACGAGCGGCGACGCAGCCGATAAAGTGACGTATGAAGCTCACACAGAGAGTCGATATTCATCTAGCAATTAGTCAGCGCTGCATCGAGGCTGCCGTGTGATTACTCACCAAAGGGACGCCAATGAACCTTAATGAAAACCTTTAATCCCTTTTTTTCCTCATTATCAGGGACGCACATACACACTCGGTCTCATCTCCTCAGAGGTGTGTATCCGTGGGATGTAGATTTGACATTGCGCAACGAATGGATTGTTTGTTTGCCAATTTTTTCTTCTCAATCATTTGGTCTCAAAAACACCCGTCATATCTTGTTCTGTTTTTTTTTGCTTTCTGACAAGCAGTACAAAGCCCAAATACACTCTGTTTCCCAACATAGAAGACTTATTTGAGAAACTGGAACCACTGAATTGTTGAAATAAAACTGAGGGTGCTTTCACGCCTGTAGTCAGGCTTCTATTCGGACCGGACAGTTCACGCTGCCTTTTTACAAACAGGAAGTTGTTTTCCGACTGTCGGGGAGCTCGTTCATTGGATAGTTTTGCCGCCTGTCGTCCTGCATCATCAGGACCCACGAGGGGAACGGACAACAGACATTTATGCGGCACTTCAATGTTACTGATGTGTCTATTTATGTTCTTTGCTTAATAACTGATGGTAGGCGTTTTTAGTATTATTAGACTGCAATACGACCGCTTTTTTTATGAATTATGACCAAAAGGAGGCGTTGTGTACAGTGATGATTCAGGGTTTCATTACCGTGGCATCACTGACAGCTTTTACACCCGCTCCGTCTCATCGGTCGTTTGTACCAAAGTGAACACTTTCAATGAGAATGCATTCTGATATTTAGCGAGTGTCATGTGTACCGTATTAGTTTAGTGGGTCGGCATGCTAACGTTAGCAAATATCCACTAAACAAAAAGTACAGCTAAGCTTCAGCTGACGGGAATGTGGGTTTTGTGGGTATTTTTGGTCATAAAGTGTCGTCAAATTTTAATTCTTGAACCACTGATGGGGCAAAAAGTTGGGATCTACAAAGTCAGCCGGCTTCATTTTAGTGTGTATATCTGTTCCAAATGTCACGCTTCGTCCTTTGGGCACCATGAATGTGGGAAATCGGCCGCACCAATACACGGTCATCCATCTAAAATGGCTTAAGTTATTAAATTGGGATAAAAATGTGTGCGAAAAAAATAAATGTTCCGTCATTCGACTAATTTATGAATTAAAACCATGTCTTGCCACGCAAATGAGAGGGGGAGCCTGTGTGTGTGTCTGGGTCATGGCGAACAAAGTCCATGCTGGAAACGGAGAGGGAAGGACCACTTCCTCACTTCCCACTGCGAGGTGAAGAGAAGAAAGAGAGGAGAAAGTGGAACTCCCGCAGGATTCAACCTTATCTCGCCCTCCGCGTTCGATCCGTCACAGCGTGACGGATAAATGGCGCAGGAGAGGACAAACACGGCCGTCTATCTCCGTCCCTCTTCGTCGCACGTCCACTCAAATGAGTGACGAAATGGGGCTCGCCCTAATGCGTCCCCCGGTGTGTTTGTGTGCGATGGAAGCGTGGGTTCACCCTGGCGTGTAAGCTGCTTATCTATTTACCATGCTCGCGTTACGCCCGCCTCGTCTGGACCGGAAAAAATGCATTTCATAGCGAGTGACGGAGTTGAATTATTTGGGCCGAATCTTTCTTTTTGCGATGGCGGACAGCACATGGGGCCGGGGGCAGGGGAAGGAGGGGGCATTCTTTCCCTCTTTTCTCCAATGTCCTTTATCACACCTGCTACATTTCCTAACCTCCCCACTGGCTTCATCTTTTCAACCAACACACACATAATCAATGTGCAGGTATACGCACCGCTAGGAAAACCTCAAATGACTCTTATAAATAAATCTGGCTTCTCTAGAACCTCGGCTGCTCTCCATCTCTGAACACTCGCACACACAAATATGCAAACACACACAAACACACAGACCCATCTAAATGTAAATCATGTAATTCTTGCCTTCAGGGAAAACCTGCTTCACACCACCCAGCCTCTCTCACAGGCAGTGATTTTCCTGTGGATGTATTTTAAGGAACAGACGGACTGAAATGCTTCACGCTGCAGCCCCTGGCTGTGTGTGTGTTTGTGTGCATGCGTGTGTGTGTGCGTGTGCATGATCATAGATGAGGTTAGAGGGTATGGAGTAGAGAGCTGATGAGATGCTGAGGATAGATTAGTTCTCTAGTGTGTCAACGTGTGCGCGCTCTGCGTGTGTTTGTGTGTGTGTGTGTGTGTGTGTAAAGACTAATGGCCTCTGGTCTGATCTAATGCCTCAATCAATGAAAAAACAGCTTTCTTTCGAAACGCAATCAGCGATAACATCGCGACCAACGCGCGCAGTACGCGCGTACCCCGGATTTGTTGCTCGTCGATAGCTTCTGTTCTGCTCTTTCGATCCATGCACGTGTAGTTCCTGGCCGACCTGGAGTCCAACCCTCTGCTGCGGGACAGTATGGAGTGCCAGCGACTGCTGATGGAGGGCATGAAGTATCACCTCTTGCCCCAGCGCCAGCCGCTGCTTCAGAGTCCCCGCACCCGGCCCCGGAAGGCCACGGTCGGGGCCATGTTCGCCGTCGGGGGAATGGACGCAACAAAAGGTAAACACACACACCAACCAGACTTATAACTATTATGAAAACAATACCAGTCACACACCGTTACGGCTGGTCTTGTTTTCACCTTCCGAGTCTGTGTTCCCATCACTAGTTGTAGTAAGTGTCTGTATCAGGTCATTTATTAAATGGTACACAGCAGAGAACGGACCATAAATAAGATAACCAGGGATGTTGGGACTATATGGTCAACACCTCGGGTACAGCTGCAACAATTAGTCAACTAATCCATCAACAAAAAATTGATTAGCAACCGTTTTGTCAATATATTGAATTATTCTTTCAAGAAAAAGATGCCAAAATTATCTGGTTTCAGCTTATCAAATGTGTTTTTTTCTTCTTCTTCTTTTCTTTAACTTCTATGCTCGTAAGTTTTATTCATTTTTGGGACATTTTTCATTATTCTCTGTCATGTTACTCACCTTTGATAACTAATGAAACAATAATGACTTGTGGCAACCCCATTATGACGAAGCACACAACTATTTTCTCTTGATTCCGGCCTGATGCAATAAACTATTCTTCATCTTGTAATCATGAGAATACGTGAGGAGACTTAAGCAGAGATTATCATAAACAGAGCTCATCGATCCGTGTGGGTTTGGAGGCTCACAGAGTCCACTGTGAGGGAGGGAGATTAGTAACTTATAAATAAATGAGTGCATCAGATTAGTTTTTCCTTTCTGTGGTTTCCTCCAGGTGCCACCAGCATCGAGCAGTACTGCCTGCGTCGGGACACGTGGCGGCAGGTGGCCACCATGAGTGGACGGAGGCTGCAGTTCGGCGTCGCCGTTCTCGATGGCCGCCTGTACGTGGTGGGCGGCCGAGACGGACTCAAGACCCTCAACACCGTGGAGTGTTACAACCCCCACAGCAAGGCCTGGAGCGTCATGCCTCCCATGTCCACGCACAGGCACGGCTTAGGTGAGCCCCCGAGAATCAATACAAGCGGGATTTACATACATAGCACGCCAGTTTTTTTTACGAGGAAGGGTTAACCCGTTGAAAACTGTGGAACCAATGTTGTGTCCAGACCAGCTTTTCCCTGCGTTTAAGTGTTTTTCCCTGTGTTTGAGTCGTTGTAGGAACCCCAAATTAATTCCAATACTTGTGTTTATTGTATGTATTTGTTCAGCAAAGTCTTATATCTGGAAGATAGTTTGATCGTAACTTTGAACATCCAGCATGATATGTGCCAGATTCCCCAAAAATGCTTCCTGAAACTATCAATAAGACACCTTATTGGAAAGATTAGGACCTAAAGAATCTGAATCTGCAACAACAATCACAATAAAACAACGCCTTGGCCTGTTAGGGAGGAGTTTCAGTCAAAGAAACTGTAAAAAATGGAAGAACTACGTAGTTTAAGACAAAAGATTGTCTGAATGGGGCATGGTGGGACTTGAAATGGACACGGGAGGATTTTTATGCACGGTTTCCAAAAAGTTAAGT
>NW_027175998.1:2787500-2842500 GCF_023055335.1 Clinocottus analis | reverse complement strand
ACGCTTTTATCTTAATATGTGTGTGTGTGTGTGTGTGTCTCCTATGTTGCATCAGCTCACATCTGAAGCACACAATACACTGTGAGGTGCAATTTATTGGAGCTTTTATACAAGCTGCATTGGCAAATTATCCAACTTTTTTGCTTTTGCCTCTGTTTTTTGTTTTTTTTACTTTCACATTCTGCTTAATGGTTCACATAATTGTGATCCATTAAGCAGCAGCACTAACTCTGTTTTATAACGAGGAATAATAATGTAATCATGGTTTTAAATGTCTCACAGCACACAGGGCCAGCGATTTACAGGCTTGGTTTTACACCGGGGCATTTCTGTCCCACCTGCTACTTTTCCACTGTTTTCACTGTGTGTGTGTGTGTGTGTGTGTGTGTGTGTGTGTGTGTGTGTGTGTGTGTGTGTGTGTGTGTGTGTGTGTGTGTGTGTGTGTGTGTGTGTGTGTGTGTGTGTGTGTGTGTGTGTGTGTGTGTGTGTGTGTGTGTGTGTGTGTGTGTGTGTGTGTGTTTACACAGGTGTTCAGAGATTGCAAGTAGTATATTTTTTTCGTATCTCAAATGAGAATCTTCACCTCTCCGTATTTTCAATTCCCTGCTGTCTTCTTTTCGTCCCCATTTTTCCATTTCATCACCACACACACGGACACAAATATACATATACACAAAGACACGCATCACTACTTTTTAGAGCAGAATTGAATACCCGGCCAAAAAATGAACAACAGACCATATAATGAGGCCATGAATTTAATATGGTCGACTCAGCCGGTGCCAACGTTTTGTTTGATGTCGAGTTCAAAGTGTTGTTAGATTTGACGGCGTTGCAGACAAATTATGGGACATGATTGTGAAAATGTAACACGTGAAACAACCTCATGTGCTCATATGTGTTGCCGTGTTTGCGTAAACTTACATGTCGAGAAACCACAAGAACACAAAGATGCGGACAGGTTCAGTACAGACACACGCCACAATCATCTAACAGCATGTACCTAATTGTGTATATTTCCCTGGTGTGGCTTCTCTTATCTGTGTGTGTGTGTGTGTGTGTGTGTCTGTGTCTGTGTTTAGTATACAGGAAGTAAACTCCTGACAATGAGAGGCAAAGCAGGCATCCTGTCTGAACTGACAGATCTAGAGCTAATGTAGCCCCCAGGATGCGCTTCACAAACACACACACACACACAGTCATATCACAGACGCACAATCACTCGCACACACTCACACTTAACCACACAGCTGAAAGCCAAGTGCCCTGGGAGCCAGTGAGGATTGAAAAGCCTCCCAGATCTGCCGGCATGACATCTACAAAGCAGAGTCAGCGCAGGGCGAGCGAATCCCCGCCGCTGAACTGATGTTGATTTAAGCCTAATGCACGGCTGCATTATTCTATTTTCTTCCCCCTTCAAACCAGCCCGCTGTTTATTGAGAAGAGTAATTCTCTTTAGTGCGGAGCAGCAGAAGTGTGTCACCTCCGCTGTGTAAAGGCAGTCAGAGAGTTTGATTTCAGTCAGAGGTTAAAAACAAAGAGACATTCCAAACCAAACCATGTATTGTGTGTATATTATGTACATAATTAAATATATATGTATGTAGTCGTATTGTATTATGCTGTATATTATGTGCCCACTAAATCTACCACATGTTATTGTGCATTTCTTTTTGTACCGTGTCTTAAGATGAAAGGGTATAATAAAATGTTGGCTGGTGAGAAATGATACATCTCCTCTTTTTGTATCACAATATAATGCTTCTCCTCTTTTACAGTATGAATTATGTATGTCCAATATATGCTGCTGTAACATGCTGTTATTGGTCTTTTATACATTAAAGTCAAGATGTGATTGAACACTTGTTTTTCTTTCTTTCTTCCCCCCTTTGTAAAATACTATGCGCAATAGCTTCAACAGCTAAAGTATGTTTATGGTACTGTCGTTTTTTGCACTTTCCATTTGTCACAAAAAGCAATGTGAATGCCATTATGATGTTAAGTCGTATGCTTATATGTGTCTCTTAACCTCGAACCACATCCCCATCAGAGCAGCACTAGCGGTGGCCCTGAGGTTTCTGTCGTTTAAACGCAGGTTTTTCTGCTCTTAATTTTCTGGGCCTGCAGGTTGATATGAATCCTTATTACTCTTTAAGTGTGGGTGCTCTATCTTTAAAGCCGCAGCCCGAGCCAGCGACGTGACAGCAGGTTGAAACGTTCGCAGGGGGAAAGGGATGTTATGACGAAGAGGAATGCTCACAATTTACAGATACTTAAACACCGGGACGGCAGCCAGAAGCCGACTGATTCACTCTGTTATTTATGGCGGGGGAAGCTTTTAATCGTAACCGGTTTTGACAAACGGCTCCCGGTGGAGCTGAGAACTGACGCTTGTGACCTTGTCTTGCCGCCTTAAGAGCACCTGAGTCCATTACGCCTGACAGGAACGAGAAGGAGATCGAAAGGCCGCTGTCTGACTCCACATGTTCGACATCCAAATGTTGAGTTAACCTGCAAACAGTTCAGACGTGCAGCTGCACATCTGGCAGTGCTACGCCCAGGTGTACACATCTGCATCCAGCAGGCATCGTAATCAGCTCTCTGGCGCCTCAGTGAGTCATGTGTATTGATGAAGAAGAAGATTTCCATTTCATTGAATGCTACAGCCATGAGGAACACAGAGTCTTACGTTTTTTTTCATCCCTTCAGAATAAACATAATAATCATATTGCTCTTATGAAGAGCTGGAACACAGATTACACACGTGATACGAGTCTGAAAAAAACACTGGTGCCGTGGCACAGCAGCAGGCAGAAGGTTTGTTTGCAATAGGGCAGCCTATGGTATATGGCATGTTTTTCCCAATTCTAAGATCATCTTAAATGCATTACATTTCCAACCGTATGGCACGTCATCATGTTTCTTCCACTAGTATGTTTTTTTCCATAGTGGAGTAAATGTGAAGGTAGAGCACCCTACGGAGGCACTTTATAATGTTTTATGAACTGGTAGGCACCCTAGAGGGCACGTCTTCTTGTTTTATTGACCATAAGGCCTCCGAGAGAGCACGTTTGCTGTGGTTGGTTCGAGCTTGGGGGGGAGGCGCCCCACCTGCTCCCATCCTTCTGTGCTCTGGTTCTTCAGTCTTATGATGGGTTACTGTTCAGTTTGGACTGATATTATATTAAATACGAGTTCAGACCTCTTTTTCCCTGTGTTTGAGTCCTTGTAGGAAAACCCAAATTAATTACAATACTTTTATTTTATGTATTTATTCAGCAAAGTCTTAGGATGTTTTTTTTTTTATCTGCCAAAAAAATCCGTTTTAAAAGATATTTTGATCATAACTATGAACATCCAGCATGATATGAGCCAGATTTCCCAAAAATGCATCCCAGAGCGGTCAATAAGACACATTTTTGGAAAGATTAGGACCTAAAGAATCGGAATCTGCATCAAAAATCACAATAAAACAAAGGCTTGGCCTTTAAGGAAGGAGTTTCAGCCAAAAAAAACTGTCGTTCGGTTCAAAAATGGAAAAATTACTTATTTTATGCCAAAAGATTGTCTGAATGGGGCATGCTGGGACTTAAAATGTTTCCAAAAGGTTAAAGTGATGTGTTCCTCAACAAATGCCTGAAATATCTTCCTCATTTCACCAAAATCTATATGTGGCAGATTTTTGTTTAATTAGTGAAAATGTGGAGTGTGCTGATTCAACGTATCCTACAAAATGAGACGGTCCCACGGGGATATAGCCAGCGGTCCAACAGGAATTCACCAGCTCATATCAGAATCTTGCAGGAGTTGTTATGTTCTTCACTACTGCCATAAATTACAGGATCTAATCCCACAAGATATACAGGTGTCCTGTGAGACGCTACCTCATCCCTGTGTAATCCCTACGAGGATCCTTCACACCTGAACCCAGCTGAGAATAGAGAGGACATTTATTTATTTAATTTAACTGCTTTATGCTGATTGAATGGATGACATTTCAATTTATTCAATTAATTTAAATATATTTTTCGTATTATTTTAGGTGTGTTTATTTCTTTTCAGTTTTCATATTTTTGTTTGTGTATCCTCATTTTTTTCGCTTGGTCTTGTGTATGCTTGTATACTGATTGCATATGTAGTTCAATATTGTTCATATTTATTGAAAATCTCATTAGGAAAGCATTTTTTAAAACAATTTCATGTCCCTTTTTTTGGATTGTACAACACTTGAATTCAAAGAACGTGCTGTGTGGATTACAAAAGCAATGAGTCGCTCTACACACTTGGGTTTTATTGTCTAACTGGCAAAAACATTTCAAAACATTCATTTTTCATCTTTTTTCTTTCTTTCTTTCATCGCCCTGCTCTAATTTTAGCATTTTGCTTGAAAATCACAGAGCTGCTCCCTCCGGTGCATCTTAATGAGATCTGAGTCAGCAGGGTGCTCTCTGCTTCAGAATATTTGTGTCACACAGCTGGCATTTCATTCCAGCTCCCAGGTTTGTGCGGCGACAATAAGCCGTCACCCCTCCGTCAACATATGGGAAAGTACAGAAGGTGCTGGGTCACCAGAGTGTTTTCCTCTGCTTTTCATCAATAATGAAATAGCACAAGAGAAGGAGAGGCTGACCTCCATGTTTTTCAGATGAACAGAAGGATGGAGGGAGCATGCTCGGTGTCGAGTAGGAGAAGATGGTGTATCCTCTCTTTTGCAGAGCAACACTGATTGATAACAGGATAACATGAAGGATTAGATGAGACTGAGCAGATGTGAGGAACACTGTGACAGTGGAATTATGAAAATAGTGCAAGGTTGCCGTCTACTGGATCTGAGGTGGAGGCACACAGTGGATCACAGGATTTACCGACAGTAAAACTGCTGTGAGGTTTCTGTGGTGTAACGTTATGTTTCATTTCAAAACTTTACTTCAGTTAAAGTACAAAAAGTATTAGCATCGAAATATACTTAAAATACCAAAGGTACAGTATTTATTGTGCAGAACAGCCGTTTCCGAATGACACATTGTATGTTTTAATGTAATTATTGATGCATTTATGTGTAGCATCTTTTTAATGTTGTAGCAGGTAAAAGTGTGGCTAATTATTATTACTGAACATACTTTTGCTGGGTAATTTAAGCAATTATAACACACTTTAACACTTTATTGGTTTTTACCTGTTTGTGTACAAATCTAATGCTGTCGAAATAAATGTCTTGAAGTAATAAAGTACAATATTTATAGAAGCACAAAGTAATGTAAAGTTACTCTTCAAGTAAAGTACAAATTCCTCGTTTGTGATAACTTACGTGGCAATAAAACGTATTCTAATTCTAATCTAAAAAAACAATGATCTCACCGTGTTCAGTGTTCTGGCCACCATTAAAACATGCTTCCAATGACGAGGGAGGTAAGATTACCAGTTAGCATTTGGATTATTATAAAACATAATTTACAAATTTAAAGGCCAGTATCTCTAATGTATATTATCAACTCCCAATATCTGGAATATATATATCACTATACAATTGTGAAAAACTAATAAAAACATTAGGATATATTAGTTGGCAACAAGCCATTCCTTAAGGCTATGTTGGAATGTTTTGTATTGGTATAGCTTTCACAAGAATATTGAATTTAGCATTTATTGACTACTGTAATTCAACATGTCTGTATTTCTCTGGTATCTTTTGCATCATCAAACCGATCACATTCAACTTTGAAACGAGTCGACCCGATCACCAAAGTCACATCGCCACATTATAAGTCTGTCACTGCTGTTTAGCGTTCAATACTTATATTAAACTTGTGTCTATTAACTTTGTCTGTTTCCAGAGAAAGATGAGTGAAGATAGAGATGCTTCTACAGCCACCAAACAAAGACTCACAAAGGCGACATCTGATGACTGTAGACGTGCACCATAGAACGAGCAGTATAAGATGATTTTAAAGTAATATAGAAGCTGAGTTTCCTAAACATTTTCACCACTGGCCATGAGAAACAGCCACTGGGAGATTGCACAGATTTAGTATTCAACCCTAGTCTTGCAGCTTGCTGGATCTTTACAAACTACATTTGCACCAATGCACCAGTTGGGACCATATATTCGGTGGGCTGACTAACACTGCACAGGAAGTTGCTTTTAAAAAAGAAAATATCATTTCCTTTACTTGCCACGTAGGACTACATTAAACATCAAATAAATGTCTGTATTGTTATTAACGATCTGCTCTCTCAGTTTATTGCAGTTGTTTAATACTTGTCAGGCGCTCCGAGACAATACAATGTAATATATAGTACATCTCCACAGCAAACGCAGCTGGTCGCACACAGAGATTGTGTACGCAATATAATACCCTAAGGCTTACTTTATATGAGGTTGTTTAATAACTTTTCTGAAGAGGGAATGAAGGCAGAGAGACTTTAAATCCTCGTCTGTTGTTTCTGCTTCACAATCTGTTCAGTGCTTCTATTTTAGGTGGAAGGATTCAGTCCTTGTAAATGTCAAATCCACACCATTTTCTGATAGTGTCTCTGTTTACTGTGAAGGGAACATTTGTTCAATAATATATAATAGGAGGCCCTTTTCACAGCAGATCTTTTCACTTGACACAATATAAAAATATACACAAAAATAACATGGGAAATATAGGTAACCATGTATATGAATTACCTTAAACTACCGGATCATGATTTCTAGTTACAGACATATTTCTAAAAAGGTTGATATCTCCAAAACTAGGCAAAAAACTATTAGCATTGACAAATAGTATTACAGTAAGAGGACAAGGGGGGGGTTGTTTAACGTTGGGTGGACTGTCTCTTTAAGACCATGAGACCAAACATTAAGGCACCTCATTGGCTGACGTCTGTTGCTATGACATCGCCGTAGCTTCTGCAGACGCTTCAGAGTGAAGCACTGTGGGAGACACACGAGAGTTGTGTCGAAGACGTTTTCCAACAGAAAATGTCGATTTAAAGTTGAAATGGTTAAACCGCCAACAAGATGAAGGTTGGTCGCCGCAAATTAATTCAAAATTCCAGCGTCATCTCCGGTTCAAAGGGCTCAGTGCTGAGCTTCAGCTGGTTAGCTAACGTTCACGTTAACCGAGCTAACTACGGCGCCAGCTAACAGCAGCGTAACTAAGCTAGTTCGGCAACTCCTGCAAACAAGCTAGCGTTCCTATTACATTGCCGCATTGGGCTTCGTTAGCTAAATCTGCTATGTTGTTGGCTGAAGCGTTATATTAAAGCTAAGTGACGGTTTGTGAGTTAAGAATAACTTATTAAAGCATTATCACACAACTGTCCGTGTGACCTGAAGCAGCTTAACGTACATTTGAGCGTTTTTATTCAAATAAGTAGCTTATTTAAACCTTATGAATAACCAGAAATTACAAGTAACACTGTAATACACTGTACATTATCGTTACACTGAAAAACGCTGCGATTTAAATACATTTTACTGGGCCCTTGTGGGAGATCAAAACTGGTGTTGTAAGAGGTGCTGCTGTCACTATCAGCAAAGGCTTTACACAGACACCTCACTAGCTATTTGATATTTCTATGCAGTTTGAAATGAAGCCTCTCTCTTAAAAATGTGCAGTCTCCAATGCCCAAACTAATATAACTAAAGTGCTGTCCCTTTAGTCATTCTCATAGACCTGACAAAGCTCCTGGAAAACCACAGAAACACAATAAACATCTGCTGTCACCGGCTGAGTGTGTACTCCTCATAGCCGTTAAATTCACTTTGACAGGAAGTAATCACTGGTTATGAGGAAACTTCTGTTCAAAGTATCTATTGGGAAATATGAATGCTACTTTAATTTAAAGTATTGCTAACTGAATTAAAAGTGAATCTTCGTGTCCACAGAGTGTTTTCATCCTCACCGACAAAGCCTGGGCGGGTTCCAACCTGCTGTACAAGTGGCAGAAAACCCTTGGTAATTATATCGCTGTTTCAGGGTGAGTAAAAAAAACTACAACGAGAACTGTGTGATAATCGACTTTTCTACATCAGCACAGTACCTAAAAATGTGCACAATATTTCTCATCATACAGGCAGGACAACTCAGTGAAAATATTCGATCGACATGGACACAAGTGGTCTGAACTCAGCCTTCCGGGGTACGTGCAAGATTGCCATTTTTGGCACTAGCCAATTTTGTCTGCTGGAGATTATTTTACACAAAATTTCCTTTTCACTTTCTCTTCTTTCTCCCACTCCCATTAGGCGCTGTGTTGGGATGGACTGGGATAAAGATGGGGACATTTTGGCTGTGATAGCGGCAAAATCTAGCTCCATCTACCTCTGGGATGCCAGCGTCAACAAAACATCCCAGATAGAAAGCGGCATGACGAGGTATGACGAACATGTCTCTCATTTCCAAAGAGGGAAGAGTTAGTCTTACCACAAACCTATGGAAATCTGATGCCAGGTTTAGCGCATTCAGAATTCCAGACCTTAATGAAAGATGAATATATTGGAAATATCTTGAATTTGTTTTAACAGAGATCAGATGTCCTTCATCTTGTGGTCAAAGACGGGCCCGTTGTTAGCAGTTGGGACAGTCAAAGGAAATCTGTTGATATACAATCAGCAGACCTTAGTCAAGATCCCAGTCAAGGGTAATGTACACGCAACACCACATACCGTTGCTTCTGGTTCGGTAAATTTTTAGTCACTGCTGTCATATTGATGGTCTCTCTTTCTCTCTCTCTCATCCTCACCACACAGGTAAACACACCGAGAAGATCACTTGTGGGTGCTGGAGTGTTCAGAATCTTCTGGCTCTGGGAAGCGATGACAAGACGCTGACCATCAGCAATGAAAAGGGCGACACCATCAGCCAGGTAAGCGCACGTACATTCAGTGTCATCCAGGCTGATTTAGCACCGCCTCAGGTTTCTAGGCTACTCATATTACGAGCAACCGATAGTAAATGGTCATACTGTGCATGATGGAGAAGTAAAAGGTAAACAAATTTTACAGATGTTTGGAAAAATGGCAGAACAGCATTATATCACTTGGTGGAGGAAGAGGAATCAGAGCGATTAAAAAAAAAAAAGTATATTATTCTGTTCTTTTTCTAGACAACTGTTCAAGGCAAGCCTGCTGAGATTAACTTTTCAGTGATGAAGACCAATGAAAGGTCCGGGCAGGGAGAGAACACTGTAAGTTTGTGTTTTATCATTTTATTGTCTTGAGTTGGTAATTGTCGCATGTTTATTTCTGTCCTACAGGGTCAAAATATTCAACCTTGTCTTAAGTACTTCCATTGTGAAGAAACTTTTCAAACGTTACCCAGATTTAAACATGATATGAACGATGACAATGTTTGATTTTCACTTCATGGCGTTTACAGACCTGCATTTATTAACCCTTCAGGTGAGTTTGTCTGTGGACAATAAGATGCTGATGCTCTACAACATCAACGACCCCGAAAACCCGTTTAACTTGACCTTCCAGCCCCACTATGGGCACATCGTGTCCTATCGCTGGTACTGCACACGATCACACAATTGACGAGACGCTAGCGCCGAATCCTGGCAGCGAGATAATCTGTGCTCAGGTTCCTTCTCTTCTCCTGCGTGTGTCTTCAAGGTACGGGGATGGGTACATCCTGATTGGCTTCTCTCATGGGTACTTCGTGGTCATTTCCACGCACATTAGGGAGATCGGGCATGAGATCTATCAGGCTCACAACCACAGGGACAGCCTCAACAGTGTGGCCATCTCGCCAGCAATAAACAAGGCCGCCTCCTGCGGGGACAACAGGTACACACAGGCTTTGAAAAGAAACAGCAGCCAGTCCTATTTTTGTGAAAGAAAACTAAATCCCAGTGTTTCTTGGTGCAGCATAAAGATCCACGAGCTGTCCGAGCTCAACGATATCAGCAATGTAGTGCAGCTGGATGACGAGACCAAAGGTGAGACAGTACCGCAGTTTCAGGCCACTATCAAAGGGCCGCCTCGAACGCACCACTCACTTCCCCTTTCTCCTGCCTCTCCCTCTGCTCCTCCAGGTCTGGACCAACTGAACTGGACGGACGACGGCCAGCTGTTGGCCGTCTCCACACAGAAAGGGACACTTCATGTCTTCCTGACCAAGCTGCCAATCCTGGGTGGCAGCTTCGGCACCCGTCTGGCCTACCTCACCTCTCTGCTGGAGGTCACCGTGTCCAACCAGCTGGAGGGGGTGAGGCCACGCATGCACTCACAAATGCACGCTGAAGTACTCACGTTGCTTCACTTGCTCGCTACGTGATCAATAATAACACCCCAAAATCCTTCTTTTGATGCACCGTGTTTTTCAGGAGACTCCCGTGGCCATACAAGTGGAAGTGGAGCCTACTTTCATTGCGATGGGACCATTCCATGTGGCTGTGGGAATGAACAACAGAGCCTGGTTCTACGCCCTGGTGGACCGAGAACCCTGTGTGTGTGTGTGTGTGTTAGCCACGAACCATGTCTCAAGTGTGTTATTATTGGCTTAATCATGTAAAGTAATCGCTTTGTGTGTTGCTCAGGTTTTAATAAGCTGAAAGACATCGAGTATTTGGGGACGATAGCCAGCATGTCCCTGAACTCGGACTACGCAGCAGCGCTGTTTGAGGGAAAAGTGCAGCTGCACATGGTGAGTCGCCACTTTGTTTCTCTTTTCTTTTAAAAATAAATTATTCTGCAGGCTTCATTATTTACTGTTGTTTTTAAGCATCAACACACTGAAGGTCTATGTGTGTGTGGGTGTGTGTAGATTGAAGGCAAAGACCACGATGAGAAGAAGCAAATGAAGTTGTTTCCAGAGGATGAGAGAAAAGGTCGGATCCTTTGCCACGCTCTCACCGCTGACTTCCTCTACTACGGCACCGATGTAAGTCTCAGCACATTCTCACCTCAGTCAGTCTGCTACGTTTTTTTTTGTTTCCCGGAAGGACAAAGCAGGAGGACACAATTGAGGTGAATGAAGCTGCTCCACAAGTAATGAACAGAAACCGTGCTCATCTTCTTTTCATCTTCTTCTCCCTCCTTTCCTCCCCACCTCTTCTCTTTCCAATGGACGTCCCTGTCTCTCTGCCACTCAGTCGGGTAACGTGGTGTGCGTCTTGGTGGAGGACTGGGAGACTGTGAGCAGCTACAGCCACCCGGTCGGTGTGAGGAAAGTGTTCCCAGACCTGAATGGCACACGGCTAGTTTTCATCGACGACAAAAACGGCGGCTTCCTGCTCTCCCCTACGAACGTCAGTACATGTGGTCACATGACCTGCATACGGATCAACTTATGGCACACGCGCACACACACACACACACACACACACACACACACACACACACACACACACACACTCTGAGGTTCTTTGCACTCGGTTGAAACTAGTTTATCAAATATTCAGCAATGAAATATGACGATAACACCACTGATAATAAAGTAAAAAAATTAATGATGATATATAATAAGGTTTATTTATATGGCATGTATCAAAACCAGAGATCACAAAGTGCTTTTGAAGGGAAAAATATTATGATTTCAAATGACAGATTTGGATTAGCGAAAGCTTTATTTAATATGTGTTTGTGTGTGCCTGTGTGTGTGTCCTCTCCAGGCAACGGACTCCTGCTTTGAGCTCCCCAACTTCTCTCCCACCATCACAGGGGTGCTGTGGGACAACTGGCATGCTGACCGGGGAGTGTTTGTAGCTTATGATGAGGACAAGGTCTATACCTACGCCCTGCACAAAACCACCATATATGGTACGGCAATGCGATGTCATCACACACACACACACACACACATCCCACTTTCCTATTCTGAGGGACTTCAATTAATGTAACAGCATCCATTTGAATAAGTAAAGCTGAATAATATCATCTAATGCATGCCTTAAAAGAAGTCCTGTTATCATCGCCCTGTGATGTCGATGTTGGCAAGAGACAGCCAGGCCATTATTTGAAGCTTTTGAAGCTCTCCCTTTCGTCTACTTCTCTTTTCATCCACGCTGCCCAGGCCCCCGGGTGGTGTTGGTGGGGAGCTCGGCACTCCTCTTTTCCCAGAAGCCTTTGCTCTTGCACAACGGCGAGCTGACGTGTCAGACGGCGAGCGGCAAGACCAGCGAAGTGGCTTTGAGCACACACTCCTTCCTCAAGAACGCCAGCGGCACACCGGCGGGTCCTCAGCCGGAGCTCGGCAAGCAGCTCGCCCAGGCGCTGATGCTGAAGAGGTCAGTCGTGTTGATGCACTGATGACAAAGAGATCTTTTATACGTTTGTCGACTGGTAGAATAGATATCCGCAGACTTGGAGTAAGATCCAGGAATAATGCAAACACGAGTCATAAATGCAGTTTTCAGGATTATCAATGCTTTTTTTTGTAGTTTTCACAGGATATTCTTTTTTTTCCTCATCCATTCCTCTCACAACACCTTTACATTTTCACTCTAAAGTAGTCAGTGAGTTGGCTCTCCCTTGTGGTGAAAAAATGTGTCTGTGTGTGTATTCCAGGTTCCATGAAGCATGTGGACTGTGCAGGTCTGGAGGTAGTAACACAGACTGGGAAGAGGTAGGCAAAGCCTGTCTGGTCCACATGGAGGTGGAACTGGCCATCCAGGTCTACCGCATGAGCAGCAACGTGGGCATGGTCTTGTCCCTGCAGGGCATCCAGGTACGAGTCACACACACAATCCATGGCTCATTGACTCCCTCTTCATACAAATCGTTTCAGTGTGACGCCCCATCTCTGTCTTATCCCTTGCAGGGTATCGAGGACATTAATTTACGGGCAGGACATTTGGCTATGTTTCTGGGGGACTACAACCTGGCCCAGGACCTGTACCTGTCCTCAGGCTGCCCAATTGCTGCCCTGGAGGTAAATCACATAGACGCAGGTTCAGCTGTTTGTATATGAGTACAAACAACATTGAAGCCAAAGATTGGGAATGTATGTTTGAATTTAAACCTGTGTGTGTACGTGTGTGTGTGTGTGTGTCTGTGTGTGTACGTGTGTGTGCATGTGTATGTGTATGTGTATGTGTGTGCGTGTGTTTTAGATGAGGAGAGACCTGTTGCAATGGGACAGTGCTCTTATGTTAGCAAAGAGGTTAGCAGAAGACCAAATTCCCTTCATATCTAAAGAATACGCTGTACATCTGGAGTTTATGTAAGTACACACAAACACGAAGACACACACACTCTCTCTGTCAGACACCATTCAGTAGACCTGTTTCATCTACACTGTATCTTAACCCTCTCCTGTTCTCTCTTTACAGTGGTGACTATGTGAATGCTCTCGCACACTATGAAAAAGGCATGACCCACAGTAACACAGTAAGTGCAACATATTTGACCTCAGCTTTTCTATGTGTGGACGGAATAAGAAGTATGAAACTGTGAGCGTTGTTTCTCTCGAACCTTCAGATTCTCTTCATTCTTTCCACGCGTGACCTCACTAGCTGTCAAACTGTGAACTTCCAACACTTCAACACTAATGGTTAATCACTTCCTTTGAGACATAAAGATCTATTATGTCCTTCAATAACCAGAGCATGTTCAGTCCACGTTTAGTGTCTGATGCGTCCTCGCCAAAAAGACCACACGGTCTCATGTGCTGCAGTCTGCACAGTTTCCACTCTGTCTGTATTTACCAAGAGCACTTAGCACACATGTAGTCAGTAGTGGTGGTCATTATGAAGTGTACTTACTCTTGAAGTCTCCTCTTTCCATTTCCCCCGTCGCTGTGCAGTTCCAAGAGCACGACGAGGCGTGTAAAGCCGGTGTTGCCAGGATGTCCATCCGGATGGGTGACATCAGGAGAGGAGCCGCTCAGGTCATTCAGCACCCGAGCAGGATCCTCAAGAAGGAATGTGGAGCCATCCTGGAGGGCATGAAGGTAGAGAGTCCGCCTCCGCTCTCTCTTCTTGTAAACTATTTTTCGTCTGGCAGCATCTAGCATCAGATTGTGTTTTTTGAATGTCTTTTTGTGCTCACGTGGTCTTCTCTCTTCCAGCAATTCTCTGAAGCCGCTCAGCTCTACGAGAAAGGACAGTATTATGACAAGGCTGCATCCGTCTACATTCGCTGCAAGAACTGGTGAGACAAACGTCCACACGGACAGACCGATACGTTCCCCCTCCTCCTGTGAACAATTCCACTTTGTCATGTCACTCCATACTCAGGGCGAAGGTGGGCGAGCTGCTCCCGCACGTCTTCTCTCCGAAGATCCACCTGCAGTACGCCAAAGCCAAGGAGGCGGACGGCAAGTGAGTTCTCAGTGTGAATGTCTGTGACTGTGGCGGTAGTGATGTCGTCATAGAGGGAGCCGATATGACGTGTGTCGGTGTGTTCCAGGTATAAAGACGCTGCACAGGCGTACGAGAGTGCGAAGGACTGGGACAACGTGATACGCGTGCTGCTGGAGCACCTGAACAACCCCGAGGAGGCCGTTCGCATCGTCAGGGAGACGCAGAGCATCGACGGGGCCAAGATGGTTGCCAGGTAGGACAATAGAGAGCGCAACCCCACACCTCCATTTGTGTACTTTGACCTTGAACGGCATAGTTTGCGTGTGCCTCAGGTTCTTCCTGGGGTTGAACGACTACGGCTCCGCCATCCACTTCCTTGTTCTGTCTCAGTGCAACGACGAAGCTTTCCAGCTGGCGCAGCAGCACGGGCAGATGGAGGTGTACGCGGACATCATCGGTCAGTCTGTGCGCCGAGAGATCACCTGGACGATGTAGACAATTTCTCAATTTGAAACGAGCACTCTGAGCGAGCCCGACTTTCTGAACCGTCGCGATGAAATTTGCAGAATGATTCTCGAGCGCCAATGAAGCGGTCAGTGTTACTTGTGTGTGCTCATCAGGCCCCGAGGCGACGCAGGAGGACTACCAGAGCATTGCTCTCTACTTCGAGGGAGAAAAGAAGCACCTCCAGGCCGGAAAGTTCTTTCAGAAGTGTGGGCAGTACAGCAGAGTGAGAATGCTCCTTTATACATTTCTTATGCCACCGTTTCTAACAGCTGTTGACCTGGACATGGACTCATTTGTCAGTCCTTTTTGTCTTTGCTCCTCAGGCCCTGAAGCATTTCCTGAAGTGTCCCAACACTGAAGACAACCTGGCCGTGGAGATGGCCATCGAGACGGTGAGAGCCGAGTGTCACGCTGAACATCCCCAGTGCAATCACCAAACGACGTAACCATTAAGCGAGTGTTTTGGATGCGTGTGTTCCTCAGGTGGGTCAAGCTAAGGACAGTTCTCTGACCAATCAGCTGATAGATTACCTGATGGGAGAGAGCGACGGGATGCCCAAGGTAATCCCTCCCCCTTCTACATACTATACTATAACGTTTCAAGCCATTTTATGACGTACTATACTGTGACAATTGTATGGTCCATCATAGTGTTTCTCAGTGAGTGTGGATTTATGTATTTGCACTCAGATTTAACAAACACATTTTCTTATTCCTAAATTTGATAGTGGGAGCTAAAATCTGAAATTAAGAGAGGACATATTTTCATTTGCTATGTGTCGAGACAACTGATATGCAAAGATATATACAGGTGTATAAAACATAAACGTCTCTAAACTTTGACAAAAAGAATAAAAGTCCAAAAGCTGACCAGCTGATGTGTTTCCTGACGCAGATGTCGGTGCTGTGTGGTGTTCAAGGTCACGTGTGTCATCAGCTGTGACCCTAAATCAGACGCATATTGCACACAGAACACAAAGCACACAGAAGAACTGAATTTCAGTGAATGTCTGTGACTTTGTCCCTGAGGGACACTGTCGGTTTAACTTGCTTCGGTTAACAAGCGACCGCTGTCTCCTCCTCCCAGGATGCCAAGTACCTGTTCCGTCTGTATATGGCTCTGCAGCTGTACAGGGAGGCCGCTCGCACCGCCATCATCATCGCCAGAGAAGAGCAGTGTGCCGGTACGCTCACACAAACAGTGTTTTGTTTCTGTGTGCCGGTGACACTGTACTGCAATCGTACATATATGTCAATCGTGTGTGCCTGCGTCTGCGCTGCCCTACAGGGAACTACCGCAACGCCCATGACGTGCTGTTCAGCATGTACACAGAGCTGCAGGCCCAGAAGATAAAAATCCCTGCTGAGATGGCCACCAATCTAATGATCCTTCACTCTTACCTGCTGGTCAAGGTGCTCACCTTATTCACTGTAGTCATTTTTGACTGTCCCATGATGAAGTGTAGTGTTTCTGACTACATTGTATTGTGTAGGTCCATGTGAAGAGGGGGGACCACCTTAAAGGGGCACGCATGCTCATTCGCGTGAGCAACAACATCAGCAAGTTTCCAGCTCGTGAGTCCATAGTGAATCTCTCTCTCTCTCTCTCTCTCTCTCTCTGTCTCTGTCTCTCTCTCTCTGTCTCTCTGTCTCTGTCTCTCTGTCTCTCTGTCTCTGTCTCTCTCTCTCTCTCTCTCTCTTTCTCTTTCCCTTTCCCTGTCTTATCAGTTGAGTTGTATCCAGTTGCCCAGCAGACGTCTCATCTGTGTGTTTGTGCAGATGTTGTTCCTATCCTGACGTCGGCGGTCATCGAGTGCCACCGCGCTGGACTGAAGAACTCCGCCTTCAGCTTCGCCGCCATGCTGATGAGACCGGAGTACCGGAACGAGATCGACCCGAAGTACCGAAAGAAGATCGAGGCTATGGTTCGGTGAGGGTCCGCTTTTATTTTCTCCCGCTCTTTCCTGACCTCCCTCTTTCACTCACATATGTGCGTGGGTGGCAGAGCTACGTCTACAGGTGGATCTCTGCCACAAGGGAACTGTGTTCCCTCATCGTCCATGTGGGATGCTTTTGAGTTTTCACATACAGTGGCTTGCAAAAGTATTCATACCCCTTGAACTTTTCCACATTTTGTCACATTAAATGCCACAAACATAAATATATATTATTGGAATTTTATGTGAAAGACTAACACAAAGTATCACACAATTGTGAAGTACAAAGATAATTATATATGATTTTAAAAAAATAAATCATAAATAAAAAACTGAAAAGTGCAGTGTGCAAAATTCTTCAGCCCCCTTTTTTTCTGAGTGCAACCGATTGCCTTCAGAAGTTGCCTGATGACTGCTGAATGATTGAATGTTGACCTGATGACTAAATATAGTACACAAGTGTGCAATCTAATCTCAGTACAAATAAAGCTTTTTTTGTGACGGCCTCAAAGGTTTAAGAGAAATTTGTTTGCAGTTTGCCAGAAACCATGTGAGGGACACAGCAAACATGTGGAAGAAGGTGCTCTGGTCAGATGAGACCAAAATTGAACTTTTTGGCCTAAATGCAAACATTATGTGTCGCGGAAACCTAACACTGCACATCACCCTGAACACACCATCCCCACTGTCAAACATGGTGGTGGGAGCATGATGCTGTACGGGTGCAACGACCCCAGGACAACGACCCTAAACATAAAGCCAAGGCTCCAATGGAATGAATGGTTTAAAACAAAACATATGCATGAGTTAGAATGGCCCAGTCCAGACCTAAATCCCATCGAGATTCTGTGGCAAGATCTGGAAACCGCCGCAAAAGCACTCCATATAATCTGACTGAGCTTGAGCTGTTTTGCAAAGAAGAATGGGGAAAAATCTCAATCTCTAGATGTGCAAAGTTGGTAGAGACCCTAAAAGACTTGCAGCTGTAATTGCAGCAAAAGTCAGCTGAATAATTTTGCACACTGCACTTATCAGTTTTTTATTTGTGAAAAAATTTCAAAACATGTATAATTTTCGTTGTACTTCACAATTGTGTGACACTTTGTGTTGGTCTTTCACATAAAATTCCATTAAAATATATTTATGTTTGTGGCAAGTAATGTGACAAAATGTTCGAGGGGTATGAATACCTTTGCAAGCCACTATATGTTATGTGAAAAGAAGAAGAAAAAAAGTTGACATATTTAGATTCTGGTTGCCTTTCAAGTTCTAAAGATACTAGTAACACGTTTTTGTTGAGAAAGGAGAGAAATAGCTTATTGGTGCCTTTTGATTTGGATAAATATCATGACCATAATGCACCACATTGTCCTATTTAAAAGAAAATGTTCAGTGGGCATTCCCCTGGATCCTCCTGTCACTTCACGCCTTTGGATGCTCGTAACCGAAAAATCTAGGCACAAGTATGACAAAAAGTGTTTCACCTCATCATCTGTCCAACTCTCGCCTACTTCCCGCTCGCTCTCAACAGACGTCCGGACACGTCGGAGCTGGAGGAAGAAACGACACCGTGTCCCTTCTGTGGCGTTCAGCTGCCACAGAACGAACTGCTGTGCATCTCCTGCAAGAACAACCTGCCCTACTGCATTTCCACGGTACCAATGCATTATCACCGGCTTCATGCGCACGCTGAACGAGACAGTTTACCCCACGCTTGTACTTTTTTATCATTTTAACCTCTTTTCCTTATTCTCTCAGGGTCGTCATATGCTGAAAGAAGACTGGTCCATGTGTCCTCATTGTGAATTCCCCGCACTCTACTCTCAGTTAATTCTGTAAGTGATCAATTTTTATTTTTAATTTTTAAATTGTCTACATACAGATATGCGGCAGCTTACGGTATTTCTGTTGATTCAGAAAGCTTTTTAATTTCTTTGAAATGACATTTTTGAAAAGGGATCAGCTGATCATTTCTCAAATCAACATAGCAGCTTGCTGGTTTACACTACTGGCACTGTTTTCTTCTCCTCAATCTAAACAAGGAATATAAGAAAGAAGGAAGGGCCATTAAATTATTGTGACACCAGTCTAACTTCAGTAGTGTCGTCATAACGCTCCAGATTTATAGACAAAATCTAATAAGCAGAATAGTTCCCGGTTAGATACAGTGTGAGTTCAGGGACGTAACATCCCATACCTCTTACGTTGATTTCTTGATTTTAAAGTAACAGCTCAATATTTTGGGAAATACGCTCCTCGACTTTCTTGGCTGGAGATAGACGAGAAGATTTAAAAAAAAAATTTTAAAGCCAATGAGCGGCATTGGACTCGCTGCTGGACAGCGAATAAGTGCACATAATTCACGCCTCTCATTCATTGTTACATTAACTAATCCACACTGTGGAACTGTTTGTGTGTCCAGGTTGCTGGAAACGGAGACGGTGTGTCCGATGTGCTCCGAGACTCTGAGTGTCAAACAGATAAAGAAGGTTCCGGATTGTTCCAAATACCTGCAGATCGATGAACTGGATCATTGAAGAAAACCCAACTCGTCACCTGTATATAGATGGTGTGTCTTTTTCTATTTGTTTAAATGTGTCAAATATATATATATATATATTTTGATGGCTTGTATGCAGCTTTTAGTTTTGTATGGTGGGAATATTAGTGAAGTTTCAAAGACGTTTGATATGCCAATATTCAACAGACAATAAAGCAAAACGAAGAACTCTTGAGGTGACTCCTTGTCTCTCTTGTTGTATATTTGTATTTGTTCAGCTTTTTTGGAGTAGTGTCAATGTGAGTTACTAGAGATGACTCACAAAGCAGTTTGACCCGTTTCTGAGAACTTCAAGGGCCTCTTCCCAATTATTCTTTTCCCATTAAAATGTGTCTTTTATTCATCAAATGGTCTGAAAATAATAAGGGTAATTTAATACTATGCTCTTCATGATTATAATACATTTGATTGAATTGTGGGTGATTTATTGAATTTAATGACGTGTGTTGTCCTCTGGGGTCAAAAAGACCTTCAGAGGTCATATACTTTTATATAAACAAGGTCTATTGGCCCTAAATTCAATACAAAGAGAAACAGTTGTGGTAATGGACTAAAGGTGTAAAACAGAATTGAATGACAATGTACACTTTTTGCTTTAATACCTCTGTTTGCTGTCCCCTTGCTCGTGTTCTTTTCTTTTCATAATTTTGGTTGATTACTTTGTTTTTCTTTAACAAAATAAGTGATGGATAAAACTAAACGCACGTTCAGTGACGCACGTGACGCACTACCGGTGCTGCGTCATCTTCAGGCGCGGACTCCAGCTTCGCGCCAAGCAGTTGGTTCATTTTCTGACAACAAGCCTGTCCCTGAACTGCAAAAAAGCCTGTTTATAATGGTAAGTTACGCATGTAAAGGACTCATTCGCTCTGTGTGCAAGCTGCCGACATGAACACCGTGGTTACAAAACGCAACAAAACAATACACAATCCTGTTAAGCGCTTAGTGTTAGCTAGCTACAGCTAAAGATGGAAAAGTAGTCCTCAAAGCGAGTGGAAGTTGAGCGCGCAACACTTTATTATAGTCGGTGTTATCCTGTCACAGTTGGCACACAACAGCACACATGTGCCTGCTGTTTTGTTAGTTTAAATGACGCCCTTTATCCTAAAAGAAATTTAAAAAATAACTCAAGAAAGGAGAATCTTCTAACTGTAAAGCATCTTTTGCACGCAGTGCAACGCTGTAGTTAAGTGACGTCAGAAGGACAGCGGCGCAGCTGTGATCTGTTCAGTTCATTTCGTTATCAGCTGTAATAAAACATCGTAACGTTACCTGTCGACTCTGCACGCAGGACATCAGGCGCTTTTTTGCACCGACGTCAGACAGGTGTGCGGTGCAGAAACCAGCTCCCAATGGAAACGTCAAGACAGAGGAGAAGAAGAAGAAGAATCCGCTCTCTCCAGACGAGGAAGTGAAGAAGAAGAAGAAAAAGGAGACCGCCAAGGCAAGGAAATGATGTTGCCTGACCACCTTGCAGCATTCATCCGTTTCATTATCCATCATGTTTCATCGTGGTTCATGTGCTTCAGGTGAAAAGATCCAAACCAGAGGAGAAACAGAAGGACAATGAGAAAAAACGGAAGAAGCACGCAGTCATAGAGTCCGGTATGTATGTTGCGTGCTTCTCCATAACCTCCTGCACCACAATGCAGTCTGCGCCTCTCCTGTGTTGTTATCACATCTGAGGCACTCTGCAAAGGGGATGTTTTTTTTATATATTCGGTTGTTCTAAAGGTTTTGCCACTCGGTGGACAATGCGATTGAATTGCCATCGTGTCTTTCTGTCTCGTCAGACTCTGAGGATGAAAAGCCAGCGAGGAAGTCAAACAAGTCCCCCAAAGAGAAGGGGACGACGGGCAAAATGGAGCCGCTGCCCAAAAAAGATCCTGTGCAGTATGTCTCTGAAACAGGTAAAAGATAAAATATGATAATCCTTTATTAGTCCCTCAGTGGGGAAATTACAGGATTACCGCAACACTGCTCACAAGTAAATAAGATTTAAAGAGTCAAGTAATATAAATAAACAGATGAGTTTTTTTTTTCTTATATTGCAGACACACATGCTTGGGCTTTGACTCATGACTAATTGTCACATTTACCTTGATGACAATGAGGGGAAAGAGATGATCTGATACATAAGTATTATATTATAAGTACAGCCATAGTCTGCACATCTTTGAAATCAGACTTCCACACAGCCTGGTTTGTCATACCAGCAAGATCCTCTTAGAAAAAGTCATGAAAAGTGATCTCTAGAAAAGAGTGGGAACCCTGAGCTGATTAAGCAGAAACTATATTTAATATGCTTCAGTGATTAATATGAAAAGAAATCGTTTGGAAGTGCAACAGGCAAAATGCAACCATCCATTAAGAATTGGGGAAACTCTAAACGCATTAGTAGGAAGATGGGTCCAGCTTGAATATGAGGAATTTATTTAGATTTCTCTTTCTTTTGTTTGTAGACTCAGACAGTGACAACTTTCAGACTTTGAAGAAGGTCTCCAAACCCAAGCAGAACGGTTCGGACAAAAAGGCGGCCAAACCAGGTGCGGGCGGTGCTCCGCCGGGGGTCAAAGAGGGGCTGAGGTCCCCGGCAAAGCCCTCCAGCGCGCAGGGGAAAGCCGCGGGGAAGTCTCCCGTCACCCCAAAGTCGGCGCCGCCTCCTCCATCCCGCAAACAAACCCCCACCTCAGTCCTCGACTACTTTGGCAGTGCGGCCGTTCAGCGCTCGGATAAGAAGCTCGTGGCCAGCACCAAACGAAAGGCCGTGAGTGCTTTTTACATCCCAAACCAAACCTTTTCCCCAGCCTTTCGTTGCAGTGTGAAATAAGAATCTGTTTATAACAACCTGACTTTGTGAAAACTCACCTTCTTCTCAGCCAGCACAGGAAGCAGATGACCTGATGAGTGATGAGCAAATCGCCAAAGAGCTGCAGATGGATGAGGACATGATGGAGGTAGCCGGATCCATACAACAGCTGCTCGTTCATTGCACTCGTAGTTAAAGCTGAAACAAGTAGTCGGTTGACAGAAAACGTGTTTTAATCGTTCTCGTTATCAGTTAACCTTTTTTATGATCTTTCATTGCCAAGATTTATAGACTTATTATTTATTTATTTCATATGAATTGTAACCTGAATACCTTTTTAGTTGGATAATACAAACAGAATAGGCTATGTTTGGCCGTGGAAAATGATAATGGTGTTTATTTAGAAATATGCTATTACATTAAAATCTTATATCAAATCTTTAGATTCATTCATAATAAAAAATAGTCGTTGGTAATTTATTATGTGTGCCTGCCTGCAGGAGTAGGATAGCTGGTGCTCTCATAGAAAACCTGCAAAAGACTTAAAAAAGTGAATCGTTTGGAGATTTACTAAAATTATTATAATATGTTTGCTTCAATACTTGACTGTAAAAAGTCCCAGGAGAAACATAGACCACACATTTTGCTTTTAGTCAAAGTCTGCTTTTTCATTCTCGCCTTCTTGATCCAACCTCACTCAGCTGGAGAAGCAGATCCACGAGGACGAGGAGTTTGCCAGAACTCTGGCCATGCTGGATGAGGAGCCTCAAGCAAAGAAGGTCATATAAACATACAACAGCACAAAATAACCTCTGCTTTTTAATCTTGGTGGTTGGTGAATATAATTGTGTGTGTGTGTGTGTGTGTGTGTGTGTGTGTGTGTGTGTGTGTGTGTGTGTGTGTGTGTGTGTGTGTGTGTGTGTGTGTGTGTGTGTGTGTGTGTGTGTGTGTGTGTGTGTGTGTTCTATGCAGGCTCGTAAAGGCTCCGATGAGAAGCCAGCCGCTGCTGCGCTTCCCAAAATGAGCCGGACAGACTCCGCTGCCGGCACCAAGAGCGGCCGGTCGCAGACCGACTGGAGGGGCAGCACGTCAGAGGATGTGATTGGCCCGACTCCTACAAAGGACCCCGGCCCCGTCAAAGCCAGCTCCAAACTGGCCCTGATGAAGAAAAAGGACGAGGAGCAAGACGACGGTCCAAGGAGAAAAACGCCCGATTCGCACACAAAAATGCAAATCTCTCCCAAAAAGCAGCCCCTCGCTTCGTCGAGCTCGAACAAGAAGGCCGCTCCCAAAACGGGAAGCACACCTGCCACGGTTAAAACGTCTCCCGAGAAACCAGAGGTGAGCGACCACAAAAGCACACGAACGCAAAGTAAAACGACTCAAAAACACGTTACAACGTCCTTTCTATCTCTCAATCCGAGTAGAGCACAAGTACGAGTCCCGAGGACGCGGAGAAGAAGAAAGTCAACTCGGCAGCTTACAGGAACTTCCTCAACAGAGATGGACCACGAGCTCTCGGCTCCAAGGAAATCCCACAGGTAACACACACAAACACACACACATGCATGCATATATCAGACCTTCCTTCATCTTGTTCCTAATCGGCTTGTGTTTTCCAGGGTGGGGAGAACTGTTTGGAGGGCTGCATGTTCGTGCTGACGGGGGTCATGGAGTCCATGGAGAGGGATGACGCCAAATGCCTCATCGAGCGCTACGGAGGCAAAGTGACGGGCAACATCAGCAAGAAGACCACGTACCTGGTGCAGGGCAGAGACAGCGGAGTCTCCAAGCTCGAGAAGGTGACCGACCTGATCAGGACTAACTGAGTCGCCCAGAGGAGAAAATGTGTGATGATTGAGGAGGGCACTGATTGCTGATGACTTTTTTTTTTTAATCGTATGAACCCCTGATGCGTCTGCTGCATGATAGATGCAATGGGAGCGCATCAGAGCTCTAATAATACGGTGCGTATGTACGATTGGGTTCCTGCTCAGGCGGAGAGTTTCGGCACCAAGATCCTTGATGAGGATGGTCTGCTGGAGCTGATCAGGACCAAACCAGGGAAGAAGTCAAAGTACGAGATCACTGCAGAGGCTGAGGTCAGCGCTTTTCTACTACCTCGTCATATCAAGTGTTAATTGTTATTTCATGCTTTATCAGAAAGTAAGATGTCAAAACTCTTTTTAAGGGAACAGGAAATCGCAAACAAATATCTCTTTATTTGCAGTGAAAGTGATTTTCCAAATGTCTTTAATCTTTATAGGGTTTTATTTATAAGTAGATGCATTAAAAATGCTTTTTGGCAAAAAATATCAAGCATTTTTGTTTACAGCAGAAGAAGCAGTTTAAGGTAAGTAGATCTTTAACCTCATATATATCATGAACGTCAGGTTTCTTTTTAATTTAAATGAATGTGTTGTAACTAATCTACAATTTTTTAACCAATTTTAGAGCAAAGCCTCAAAGACCAGGACCCCCCCGAGCAGGACATTGAAGAGCACCCCAAAAGCCCAGAAGATCTCTCCCTCCATGGGGAATTCCCGGTCCCCTCACACCCCGAGCCCGTCAAAGACCGGCCTGGCCCGAGGCCACGGCGCCAGGACCAGAAGTGGCGGCACTCCACCTAAGAGAGGCTCAGGTCCCGCAGCCCGCCGGGACCTCGGCCTCTCTTCCCCCTCGTCATCCTCAGCCCGAGGAAAGTCATCCCCGGCGGCGGCGATGGCGGACGACGTCAGTCTGCTGTGGGTGGACAAGTACCGCCCGCGCTCTCTGAAGGCTGTGATTGGTCAACAGGGAGACCAGAGCTGTGCCAATAAGCTGCTGCGCTGGCTGCAGAACTGGAACAAACACCACAGCGGGGGCTCGTCCAAGCCAGCAGGTAGTAGACGGTTCCTCTCTTTGCGTCTCGAGAACAATTCAGAGTAATGATTAAAAGAGAACTAGATTCCCGAGCTCAGTTTGGATCTGAGAACTGTATCCGCTTTAAACGGCGTGTTGCTGTGCAGCCGCGAGGTTCGGGAGGTTCGGAGGAGGGAAAGACGATGGATCAGCGTACAGAGCCGCGCTGCTCTCTGGACCTCCGGGCGTGGGGAAGACCACCACAGCAGCTCTAGTCTGCGAGGTCAGTCCGACAACGCACACAGGGCGGGCTTCAAGTGCTTTCCTTTGTATTCACAATAATCTGTGTATTTTTGAAATATTGCTGCACCCTTGACTTTAAATTAAACGTTTAACTTTGACCTCTGCCTCCTTTTTTCGGGCTAATCCTCTCCACTGTGTCTGCAGGAGTTGGGCTTGAGCTTCGTGGAGATGAACGCGAGCTGCACTCGCAGCAAAAACAGTCTGAAGCAAGTCGTCGCGGAGTCGCTCAACAACACCAGCATCGAGAGCTTCTACAAAGGTGATTCCCTCTTTTCATTGTTTTCACTGCGATTCCGTCCGTTACACATTTGAACCGACTCTAGCCTTTACTGCTGTTGAGAGGGGCGGACTGACCGTCTTGTGATGCGGTGTGCTAATATTTTGCCCCAAGCTTGTTAAGGTACTCAGGAGAAAGCTTTGTTGTCACATACCATGCATGCAGGACAACTGAGGAGGATTTGGGAAATCAAAGCGATCAAATTAGTTTGACCCAAGAATCGCTTACTGATTACTTAGAGATAATAAAGCAAATTAACTCAAAAGTAAAATGATCTCCTCTTTGAGGATGAGCATTGTCCCAATGCGTGAGCGCTTTGTGTGACTGTGGTTGTGTGTTTCGTAGGCACCTCTCAGACAGTGAGCAGTAAACACGTCCTGATCATGGATGAGGTCGATGGCATGGCCGGCAACGAGGACCGCGGAGGAATACAGGTTAAAAAAAACAACCAAAAACTTTCTCAAAATATGATGAGGTTAGAGGGATGGTTGATCTTAATTTGTAGATAAAAATATGGATGTTTAACGGAAAAAAAGAAACTTGGGTTCATGTGTTCAATTTGTGCTGACATTGGTGCGTCTATTTGCGTCTGTTTTTAAACGCATTTAAAAGCATGGCTGTCAAATCTGCATATTTATTGACGATAACTGCTCCTAGGAGGTGTGCTGCCTCTCGTACTGACCTCTGACCCTTTGCCTCCTGCAGGAGATGATCGGCCTGGTCAGAAGTTCAAAGATTCCAATAATCTTCATGTGCAACGATCGTAACCACCAGAAGATCAGGTCACTGGCCAACTACTGCTTCGATCTGCGCTTCCAGAGGCCGCGAGTAGAACAGATCAAGGTAAACACACACACACACACACACACACACACACACACACACACACACACACACACACACATATATCCACACGTGCCAAGCATTCGGCTTAAAAACAGGTTGAGGACACGAGACACAGAAGCCACAGACAATAACCACTTTCCCCGCTCCTTTGACTATTTTCCATTCTCCTTTTTAATCTTTCAGGGAGCCATGATGTCCCTCGCCTTCAAAGAGGGAATCAAGATCCCGCCTCCAGCTCTTAACGAGATGATCCTCGCCTCCAATCAGGACGTCCGACAGGTAAGGATGAGGATAATTCTCCGCTCGCGAACCCTCTCGCCGTGCTGACTGTGTTTGTTTTCATCTGCCAGGTGATCCACAACCTGAGCATGTGGTCGGCCAAAGACAAGGTGATGACGTACGACCAGTGCAAGTCCGACGCAACCGGTGCCCGCAAGGACATCAAACTGGGGCCGTTTGATGTCTGCCGGAAGGTGTTCTGCTCCGGCGAGGAGAGCGCCCACATGAGCCTCATCGACAAGTCGGACCTCTTCTTCCACGACTACTCGCTGGCGCCGCTCTTCGTCCAGGAGAACTACCTGCACGTTCGGCCGAAGGCCGCCGGGTGAGAGAGGCCTGCCGTTTTCCTGTCTCTCTGTGCCGAGCTAATTAAACGCACAAGAAAGTGGAACAAATATCTGCCGGGGACGTGGAACAAGTCTCCGTAATATTCAGTGTGCCTCTTCTCACAGCGGCGACCTGAAGTCCCACCTGGTGTTGCTCAGCAAGACGGCTGACTCCATCTGTGACGGAGACCTGGTGGACCGACAGATCCGCTCTCGCCAGAACTGGTCGTTGCTGCCCACCCAGGTAACACACACACACACACACACACTCACACTCACACTCGTCAGGGTTCTTACACGCATGGAAAACCTGGAACAGTCATGGAGTTTTTAAATGGTTATTTCAGGCCTGGAAGAGTCCTTGAAAAACATGAAATCCCCCAAAGTTGTGTAAATGTGTTATATTCATGACGTTCATTTGCGCCGAGTTAGAAATAATTAATATGCTTTTAAAAGAAAGAGGCTCAAAATATAAGCAGGCATACATACAGGCGTCTATATAAATGTTTATTCTTTTAATCAAACTATTGTCTCTCATTCATTCGTGTCATTTAAGGTTTACTGTAAGCTGTGAATCCTCATTGTTATTTTAAATACTACATTTTATCGCTTTTTACTGTTTACACACAGATTTCTCTACATGTTTGCGGAAGGGGCCGCGAGTCTGAGTCAAACATCTGGCCTCTGCCGAGAGAGGCGATGATTTTGAGTTGTAACCCAGCAGGAAGTGTTTGAATGACCATATTCAACAAGACCACAGTTTAAACTTTCAGCGTAATCTTTATAGTGTAATTCAGCCCTCCTCCATCACTTCCCATCAATCAGACCCGCTGGTTGAAACTCAAACAAAGCCCATCCGGCTTCCCAAACATGGTCTGTTCTTTTGGTGTAGCGAGGTCAAAATAGCCTTTGACAGAACACACATTTCCTGTAGGCGGTATGTGTTTACTCGACCCAAGTTTCATGACACTGTCATTGTCAACTTCCTAAATATTTGTTATGAAACCAGATGTGTTCAACATAACAAGTTACATATCACTTTGTCCTTATGATTCCAAATGTAAGGCGTCCAAACCATGTTATATGAGGATTTTCTCCAAGAATGAATACAAGCAGTCAGAACTCTTTAATCTGAAACCTAATCCTAGTCCCTGATGACGACCTGTGTCGGTTTTAACGCTTAGGCCGTTTTTCTTCATTTCTTTATTTTGCCTGTTTGATGAATCTTTTTGAAGGAAACGAGCATCATGTATTTTTATTTGAAAACCATATTCCATCAATGCAACGATGTGATCACCACACGCACTTCTACTTCTACACCTTCAGTAATCTGAATCACAAGTCCTCCACCTTTTTTATTAAGTCATATTATTTCATTTTTTTTATATCATGATATGAATTTTTATGACGTACATTGTTTTTTATGTGATAGAATATACTTTCCCCTTTTTTTATGACCTTCGTTTTTGGCTTTTTATAGTTTATTTTTTCTAAGACATAAAATGGTGATGACATTTAAATGTATTTAAACGTTCCGGTGTCGGGGCAGCAGAGATTCATCGTTGTGCCGGTGTGTGTCTGTGTGTGTCTGTGTGTTCGTAGGCCGTCTATGCCAGTGTGTTACCAGGCGAGCTGATGAAGGGCTACATGAGTCAGTTCCCCACCTTCCCCAGCTGGCTCGGCAAGCACTCCTCCACCAACAAGCACTCCCGCATCGCCCAGGAGCTCGCCTCGCACATGTGCTTGAAGTGAGTCGGCCTCGACCGCTTGCCTGTTTTTTATTTGTTTTATTTACACAATTCCAACAATAAAAATCACAACAGAGATAAATGAATATCACAGTGCAGGAAGAGACAAAAAGGGCTTATTTGAAGCCTCCAACTATTTAACATATTAAAATGTTACAAACCTAAAATGAAAATGCATAAGATAGACAACAGAAGAAAAGAAAGAATAATTATGTGATTATATCGAGTCTGTGTAGGCGTGTGTGTGCATGTGAAAGTAAGCATGGCTTGGGTTTGTTCAGGGATATTGGATTATACCCCTGTGGTATTTCCTAAGCGATGGTAATGCTACAAGTCCCCATGAGTGAAAACAGCTAAACATTTTGATATAACAGTCAAAACAAGAAAGACATGAACACTAATCCATAAAACACTTTTACAAAACAGCAATTAGACTCTTTTAGGCAACTTTTGAAACTTTGTATAGAAGGATATTTCTTTGTTCGGTGGGAAAAGTCATTCCATAATTTGGTTTCCCGAAATCCAATAAAAAATTGACCTATGCTAGTCGGTAATTTCTCTGTAACTATTTGCACGCACGAGCGCATTCGAGCACACCTGAGCGTGTCGTTGTGTTGGGCTCGTGCAGGACGCTGTGCAGCAGGCAGGCGGTGAACCTGGACTACTTGTACTACCTGCGGCAGGCGCTGCTGAGCCCCCTGCAGAGGCTCGGAGCGGAGGGCGCCGCTGACGCCGTGCAGCTGCTGGACAACTACCAGCTCATCAAGGAAGACGTGGACAGCATCATGGAGGTTAGCGTCTGGGGCGGGCAGCCAGACCCCTACTCCAAACTGGACTCTAAGGTCAGTAATGGTCTTATTTCGGTCTTGGGCATGAGAGGTCGGGGGGGTCTATGTGTACTCCACGACTTGAGACACACCGACGTCTTCCTTGCAGGTGAAAGCAGCGTTCACACGAGCTTACAACAGAGAAGTCCACCTGACGCCGTACTCTCTGCAAGCGGTGAAGAAGGGCCGCGGCGGTGGCGGCGGGGGGGAGGCTGAGTTGGGAGGAGAGGACGTGGACAACGAGGCGCGGGAGTCCGAGGACGAGGGCGTCAAAGCCGACGCCATGATCAAAGTAAGACAGCGGGATGCCGATGAAGGAGCTTTTCGTATCGGGGTTCGTACGGCCATGAAAAACCTGGAAAAGTCATGGAATTTTAAAATGCTAATTTCCAGGCCTGGATTAATCGTGGAAAAAAATAAAATCCCAAAAGGCATGGAAATGTGTTATATTCATATGTTCATGTTGTTTATTTACGCTGAGTTTGAAAGAACTGAATATGCTTTTAAAAGAAAGATATAAGTACTCTTTAAGAGTCTATACATACCAAGATTGCACCAAATGTTTGGTCATGGACATTTGGTTTAAAGTCATGGAAATCCGTTGGTCCAAATGTGTAAGAACCCTGGCGTGTCTTGTTTTATATCTCGCCCTGTTGACGCGTCGCCCGTGTCTTGTTCCTCTCTGCAGCAGAAGAAGAAGGCCAAAGCGACCAAGGAGACAAAGAAAGAGAAGAAGGAAGATTCTGGGAAGGGCAAAGGCAAGGGGAAAGGACAAGGCAAGGGGAGGAAATGACCGATGACCAGAGGAGGAAACCCTCCCTGGTCTGCCTCCCTCCGCCCCCACAGACTGTAATATTCTTGCAGCGATCCTCAAGCGAGGATCGGAAAGTAGAGTGTTGTTACTGAAGGCAACTAACGCTAACCCCACCGAGCTAGTAAGAAAGGTTTCCACTTTTTTAACTTCCCCTCGAGTTTTTCCCTCAGAGCGGACACATGATGTACATCCTCTGCTTGTTCCATCCATCATCATGTCTCTACATCTCCAGAGCGACGCGTCTCATCAGGAGTGTAGCGCATTTCTTGCGTCGTCAGTTTGTGGATGTCGAGGCTGTAAATAATGTGACTCTGCTCTCTTTGCTCCGACGACGAGACAGAAATGTTTCATACGGTTAGCACTGATGTTCTTTGTAAATTGCAATTTTTGTAAAAAAAAGAAAAACATTTCATGAGGATTAAAAGGAGAAATATGTCACTCAGGAGTGTCAGCGATTGATTTCTTTTAGAAAATGGTTTCAGGGAGGTTTTCTTTATTTTAAAGATTTAATATCAAACTGAGTTGTTAATTAATTATGTTTGACGTACAGTACTATGAGATTTGTATAACTTTTTCCTACAGACTAAACTATGACTTGAGATGAAATGTTCAGTTAGTTGCTTTCACACTATGGAAATATTTGTTAAATTACCAAAATTAACCCTCAGATGTCCTCCCATTTGACTTTGAGTGTTTGTCCTCTAATAATTTTATTGTTTTATTATTTCAAAAAATAATTATTTAAGCAAAGAAATATTAATATATTTAAACTCAAATGTGCTGTGTATACGAGGGAGATAATTCAAAGTTAGTTTGAAGCTTTGTGTTTTTTTATTTTGAATTCTTCTTTTGAATTATGAATCGAACTGCGACCAATGAAGCTTAACAAAAATTAGATTTTATATTAAAATACATATTCAGCCTGTTGGCTTATCTGATCTTCCACAGAAGTTTGTTGGTAGGAATGAACCAAACGTTGCATCACGCTAGTGAGTGTAACAATATTGACTTTGAGGAAAATAGTGTCGTTGACCAGAGACTTACTGAAAATCCCTCCGTCCCGCGATGCCCGTTCCCGCCATCTGGCAAATTTTTAGAGGCAAATAGAGGCGGCCCTCTCATAGCCAATCGACTGTCTGCATTCTTGTTGATATAACCTGGTTGTAAGATATTAGCATGTTGACTGGAAGTGAATCCTAAGAGTTCAATCTGCCTGAAGGTTGAAATAAATCAAGGCTTGTTTAGTGGATGTGCAGAAGTCCTGGCTAAAGATCTCCCTGGAGAACACAAAGTTGTGTCTTCAAGACGCCTGTAAACCATAAATGTTTTCACCAGGAAATGTGACTCGGTTCCTTCAGTTCATATGAAGTGATGAATGCAATGGACATCCTTTTGAAGTACCACTTATTAACGTGTGAATACTTGCCAAAATATGTCTTTTTGCCGAGCTAGCAGCCTGACTTTGGTGATCCCTTCATGTTTTCTATTTTGTGACCCTGTTGAGGTTCTGGACAATATTACAGAACTTAAATTAGCTTAACTAGGATTCATCAATATTAATACTCTATTCATGTAAACAAATATATATATATATATATATATATATATATATATATATATATATATATATATATATATATATATATATATTCAGAATAAGGTCTTTTATCATATATTTACATCACAATACGTCTGCACTTTTACTTGAGTATAGTTATTTAATACGTTTTACTTGTAATGGCTTTACCTATACATCATATTAATACTTCTACTGAAGTTAAAGATCTGAGTACTTGCACTATTAAAAACAATAAAACATGTTACAAGGAACCACCAGATATTATTGAACATATAACTATATAATATATCATTGCACCTACATATTTTTAAGTTTAAAATGCTTGAATATAATGCCCAATATAGCCCAAAAATAACCCGTACTGTTTCTGCTTAGTGATGGACTATTGAGAAATCCCCCTCATACAATATTTGCTGATATTGCAGCGGTGCCCTTGTGTACTGAACTTGATCTCCTGGTCTTTCTCTGGTCCAGTAGTCCATAAATTAGATATTTCTTTAGATTTGGTGCCCTTTGATTTGTTGACGAGTTCAAACTGATTCCAGTGTCCATAACAAAAAAAATCAATGAATCATCTTGTGAAATGCATTCGGCTGTATATATAAGAGCTGGTCTTTCCCTAGTTTAGCACATGAACGCAGAGGCAGCAGGCTGACACTGAACCAAGAGAAGATACTTCAAAGGCAGGTTTCCTCTCAGCCTCTTCTCCGTCTTGCCGAGCGCCGCAGTCACTGCGTCTGCGCTGCTGTCTTTTTAATTCATTGCAACTCTTGTGTGTTTCTCTTGTGATGCAGGGCTATCCATCATCTTCATCGCCTGCACCATCTCCACCACGAGGATGCTGACTGTGTCTCTACTGGTTTGTGCCATGATGGCTCTGACTGGAGTTAATGGTGCCGGTGAGTGTCTTACGTTCTGTGTGTAGTATCTGTCTGTAAACATATATTAATATGTAGTATATGTATACATATTTATACACTGTATGTATATTCCCAGTAATAGCAACCAAAAATTAGGATAGGCAAGATTAGAATCTGATTTTTTGTTATTTTTATCAGTAACTTAACTTGATAAAGTTTTGTTGGAGAAAAAGAAAGCTGATAAACCGTCGTTCTCTCCGCTCTGACAATAAAAAGATTAAAAACTTCACATTTCTGACAACCAGACTCGGTGGCTGCCTGTGATCGGTCGTGTTACTCACTCTTCTGTTTGTCCTCAGACGACAACGCTACAGCGCCTATTAGGAATACAGCTACACTACCATTATTGTTTCCCAGAGCAAACATTATATGTCCCAGCGGCTGGAATGTCATCGGTCAACGCTGTTACTATCATGAGAAAACACTGAAGACTTGGGCCGAGGCTGAGGTAGGCAGGATAATGAAGATGCACGGATTCAGATTGCTTTGAAACTGTTCTGATGGTATTGCCTCGCATGCTCCATTCATTTGCATCCTCTTGACTGATTTTTTAACTCCAGAAAAACTGCCAGACGCGAGGTGGAAACCTTGCATCCATCCTTAGCTATACTGACCAGAGTTTCCTTCTGGGAAAAATAGCTAATATTGCTTGGATCGGAGGCTCCGCTTGCCAGGAGGTAAAACATTGCATTGCAATGGTGTCAGAAAGAAATGATTTGTATTACATATTCACTATCTTACTATTCATATATTCTTTCCTTTCTGTTTTCTAGGCAGGTGTTTGGTTATGGACTGATGGTCAACCTATGTTTTTTGCTTCCTGGTGTGCTGCAAAACCTGACAATGAACTGAGCACTTGTTGTATGCAGTTGACTGCTGGAGGTAAATCACAACACATTAGAGCAAACTGTTCAATGACCAAAGGCAGTAGTGCTGCTTAGTACATTTGGTTTATCTTGAGATCAATACTCTCAGAATTTCACATTTTAATCCCTTTTGTTCTTCAGTTCATGTGTAGCTTTGGCCTCATTATCAGTGGGTTTATCTGTGTAGTGATGAAGACAGCTTCAGGTTTAGGTCGGTGTGGCGCTGACTCACTTCTTGTGTTTTTCGTGCTTACAGTTGGCAAATGCTGGGATGACATTGCTTGTTCCAATGCCCAGGAATCAATCTGCATCTTGAGAACCCACTGAATCCCTGAGCTGACACAGAGGCAATCCGTCACGCAAACACTTTGATTCAATGGCATTGTTTGATTGTGTGCGTTTGCATATTCATCTGTGTCCGTGTCGACAGCCTCATGCCCAACCTGAAGGTTGGAAATCTCCTATCACATCTTTAATTCTTTGCTATTGTTGGAGCTGCCTGAGAGGAAGAGACGAGAAGAGCTGGAAAAGCTTCTGAGGGCTTTTAGGGCGGAATTGAATGGTTATGAAAATGGTCTTTTTATGTATGATGTCCAATTAAAAGGCTGACACGTTGAAACAAGGTGTTCTGTGAGTTTGTCAGAATTCTCTGTTCAGCTTTCTTCAAGTTCACACTTTTTCATCCCTTATGTTACAGAACAGTTATGGAATTATGACTTAAAGATGAACGTGACTACACATACGGATCACTTTCTTAACCCTTACGATCTTGTGTGTTTTGCCAAACATTCCGACACGCAGGAGACACTTTACTTGAGATTTAACTACAAATTAAAATGCTTGATGAATTATGACATAGTGTTAGCAATTTACAACCATTCACAAAGAATAATTAAGCAAGTTTTCATGCGGATGTTCATCAGGTGTAATGTTTAGCATGCTGTTGGAAGAAAAACTTATTTACTCTCTATTAACCGCAATATTAATCATTGTTTTCTCATAATGTTCACGTGTTAGAAGGCCAGTGACCTTTCATTGAACTCTCCTCTTATGACGGCGTCGACACACCAACGTAGTATCTCCTGATAAGTCATGAGACAGCAAGTGTCAATAATGCTCACCATCTTAGTTTAGCTTGTTAGCATGCTAAAAGAATTGCTAATTTTCTGCGGGTTGCCATCTTGGATTTGATTAACATACTGTTAAACTTTGCAAATGACTTTGCAGTGTAAGTTTTGAACAGTGGACGCTGCGTTACCTGAATCTGAGTTTATAGACTCCACATCCGTGAAGCTCTGAAAGCAACGACATTCAATTTGTTACATCACAATGTTTTAGTTTAGGAAACTAAATGATCTTAAAGCTGTAGAAACATCTCTTTGCTTAGTTAACCTGTTAAACTGTGGAACCAGTTTTGTATTTGTACCTTTTTCCCTGTTTGAGTTTTTTCTTCTGTTCGAGTCGTTGTAGAAACCCCAAATTAATTACAAAAACTTGTGTTTATTGTATGTATCTGTTCAGCAAAGTCTTGGAGAAAAAATGTATATCTGCAACAAAAACAAACACTTTATAAAAGATATTTTGATCATAATTATGAACATCCAGCATAATGAGGTAGATTCCCCAAATATGCCTCCTGGAGCAGTTAATAAGGCACCTTTTTGGAAAAATTAGGACCTAAAGAATCAAAAATCACAAAAAAAAAACAAAGTCTTGGCTGTTAGGGAGTTTCAGTCAAACAATTGCTGGTTTAAACATGGAAAAAATTACATATTTTATTCCAAAAGATTGTCTGAATGGTGCATGCTGGGACTTAAAATGGGAGCGGGAGGATTTCACACCGTTCCCAATTACCCATCACTTGTAGCATAGTTTTAATTTAGTCTTCTTTTTTTTTTAAATTAGTCCCCAAGCACCTTTGTTCAAATTTCAACTAATTCTCTATTCATAGATATTCGCGCTAAGGCGCCTAAACTAATGCTTTATACGAGGCCAATATAGTTTCCATGTGTTTTGGCATAATATAAATAAACTGCATTCTGTTGTGCAACCCCGGTGACAAACTAAACTCTGGACTTGTTTTCCAAGTGTGACTTGCAGCTACGTGAATCAAATAAAGGTGACAAAAAGATGCAGAAGACAGATTTGATTGGAAAAGATGGTAGTTTTATTGGTCATGACAGGACGTGGTCTTCTCGCTGACTTAGAAGCTGTCCAGGAACTTCCTGATGTCCTTTCTGACCGCGGTGGCCTGAAAAGAAAAACACACACATTACTACAAAATGCTAACTTACTGAGGCCTGAATGACAGGAGCACTTTAAAAGACGACATCGAGTCTCAATAATACAAGTAAATGAATAGATTTCAGACGCCGTGGTTAGTCTTAAATAAAGAAATGAAACTTAAGTCAAAAACGCAACAAACCGTCTGAGGCTATAAACACTCGGCTGGGCAGCAGTTCAGTAATTAATGAACATATTGCGGTTGATCCATGTATGTTTCACAAAAACTGTGGTCTCACATCAACTAAAAAGGAAATCTAAATACAGATAGCTTGCATGTACTGAGTTTCAATGTCCGGGTAAAAGAGGCATTCCTCCATTGACAGAAACATCTGTTTTCCTATTCCAGAAATTAGACTCAAGGCTGCAGCTCAGTGGTGAATTAATCACTAGTTGTTATTTTAATACTAGGAAATTAATGGAACTCCATCAACACATTTATTAACTCTGCACAGATCTAATTACATTCAAACTAAATGTGTTTTCATTGCAAAGGAAAAAAGTGCAGAACTCTAACAGAGGAAAGGGCAATTAAAGAACAGAATCATGTTGCGTCACCACCAAGACATCAGACTGAGCAAGGAACATGCAAAGACATGCAAAGATACAGAGAACAGGCTTGGGAAGCATTGTCTGACCTCAACGAGCGCAGATGTAACTTTTACTTAGTCGGGTCCACGACTGTTCCCTTCTCAGACACGTAGATACCATCCAAGAACTTTCTGATATCCTTATTTTTGACTGTGGTGGCCTGTTGGATCAGAGCAGCTGGAACAGAGAGACGTTGGGATGATGAGCAACACAACGATGACAGAGGAGGTTCAAAAAGAGACTGGGGGAAGATCAGGAAGTAGGATGACGACAGCCGGGATGTTTTGGCTCCGTGTTTGACATTTGTAAGGATGTGATGGTAGTCAAGTCTACATCATATGACAGGTGAGATTTTATAGATGAGCCTAAACCTTTTAGGTAATCAAAATGCATTTGGCAAAATTAAACATTAACTATCTGGTGTCAGGGAGGAAAGGTGCTTGCAATAAAAAGACACCGACTGTAGAAATACAAATTAAACTTTGGTACAGTGATAGTATATTTTGCACAATATGTTCAAAAGTAGACAATAATAAGGTGCCGACATCCTTTAGATTATAGACCACTGAAGTCAGTGGGTTGCAAGATGTAACTGAGACATTGCAAGCTGGAAAATATCCTTTTAGGCCATTTTTTTCTTTGCTTCAAATTATTTTTGTCTAAAAGTTGTTCAAGTCACTTGTTCCAGTGCTCACAAGTCAGCACTTTGCTTTACTACTAAGCTAAATTGTTTTGGGAAGGTCTGTCTTGTTGCAATTAAATACGGTATTTTTAGCTGGAATTAACAAAATGTCACCACATACTGTACATTTCTAATATAACTACAATTTCCATCAATGACAAAGCTATGAATGCACCTGAAATGGTAAAGAGGAAGCTTCCTACCGACGGTATTACTACACCGAGCTTCAAAGCAGCATCAATGGACTAAATTGATTCTAATCAGGGATCCTGCTGAGGGAATATCTACAAACAACCCCACATTTAGGCTGAGGAGAGGTTTACGTGTGGGTCTGAACATGGGGGAAAGGATCCTAGCAGAGTTGGGTAGCGATACCAATCCTTCAGCTCTGTTGTGGAGAAAAGCTTCTGTGCCACATATAACAGCTGGAGAGAAAAAGGCGACAGCGTACCCGAGTTTGACACCAGCTCAATGTCGTTGCCCTCCAGCACCAGCTCGTCCTTCTGGGCAGCTGACAGTGCACAATTCACACCTGGGGAAAGCGATGGAAGATATGATTCTAACATTCACAAAGGGCTTAAATTACCGTCACACATTGGAACAGTAAAGACTGTAAGGGGTAAAACAGGCTTGCCTTTTACAGCCCGCTATAGGAAAAGATCATTGCATCAAAATGCCTCACATTTACCCACAGAGATGGGGCTGCGGTGCAACAGTATTTTACATTTCTGTGCAGAAATTGCAGTGATTCTGTTCTCTGGACACTCACCCCTAAACAAACAATATCTATATGGTGTTTAAATTAGCTCTCAATTAAACCACTTCTCAGAAACTTCTACAGGAAATAATTACAATATTATTGGACCCCAACTACAATATTCCCCAAAACTTGCAGCAGACTCACCTGCCCTCATCCTAACACGGCGGATGTACTTCTCTCCCAGGAAGTTCCTGATCTCCACCATAGCTCCAGTCTCCTGAATGACGACGTTGATTGGGAAATGGGCGTACACTGACCGCATTTTGTACCGGAAACCCTGCAGTGAGACAGAAGCGACAGAGGCGCTGAGTCGAGGCAAACTATAGCTATTGTTCTCCCAACAATAACCAGCCAGGCAGAACAGAAATCATGACTACAAAACATAAAAGTACAATTTTGGCAATAACTCAAATGGCATCAGGCAAAACTCAACTGTACTCCCCTCAGCTTCTGCCAATCGGCTTGTAGCTCCATCACTGCAAGCTAAACACTTAAGGTCATGACTGTTTGCTTCCTGGCTCCTTGATGGTGGAATGAGCTCCACATTGACATCAGGAAGTCTCTGCATCTTACATCTCAAACTAAAAACACATCTTTTTTGACTACGCCTTGAATAAAGAAGGTAGCGCAGTAGCAGCACTTAAATGTCTTTTACTGATGGCACTTTGTAGTTTGACTTTATTGAAGAAATTGAACTTTCCTGATTCTTCTTGTTCTGAGTTTGTTATCGCGGTGGAATGCACTTTTTGTAAGTCCCTTTGGATAAACCGTCAGCTCAATGAAATGTAGTCTCACCAATGTGACTCCCTTGATCATGTTCTGGACGTGGCTGCAGATGGTGCGGACTGTGGCCAGCTCCTTTCTGTTTCCCCACCATTTATCCACACGAAGCTGAGGAAGACAGTACGGCAATTCAGGACTTTCACTATCGCGAACACAAAAGCAACTACAAGACATTTACTGACATCTCTAGGATATTGATAACGGACAGGTCAATAAATACAGTAAATGCTAGTTGCAGCCATAAACTGTACATCACCTACAGACACCAGGACCCTCAACAAAAAGCAGTAACAGAGCTGATCAACAGTATTGAGCTGGCCTTCCGAGTCATTTAGGTGCACAAGGTTATTGATATTCAACTTACTGGTCATTTTACAAATGTCTGACAGTTATGATTAGGCAGTAATGAACTACTAAGATGAGTTTTTGAACATTTACACTATTATACAAGGGAGGGAACTCGCCAGTGGTCTGAGAGCCTGCCTACACATTGCTGGTACCGTATCAAACTCTAGTGTTTCCTAGTGGAACCGTGGGGCTCATTACCTTCTTCTGTTTCTTGCCCAGCATACTGAGCTCCAGGTTGATGTGGTTGAACTCCCTGACGAGTTTTCCACGGGGTCCCTTGACGGTTACTGTCCGTCCCTTCAACCTCACCTCGACTGCGAGGAACAGAGAGAGAGAGACAAGGAGAGACAAGCGTTTAGAAGTCAGACTCCACACAAGTTGAGGTTAAAAATGGGTTCACTCAAAACCACAGGCGTCAGTCACCGGTGTCTTACCATTGTCGGGGATGTCGACAGTCTGACTGCTGAGAATGGTCTTCATTCTGTGGGAGAGAGGCAGTGAGTTTGTTTAATGCTAGGAAGCTTATTTGCGTCCTCCATGATATGATACAGTTATGCTCCTCAAGTTCAAGTTAAGGGGTTTCGACGTTGACCCGCCATGTTGCACATCCCAATACTACGGGACAATGTCCGGTTTCACGTGAAAACGCGGCCCCAGTACAGAGCTGCCACACTGCGCTCTCACTCAGCTAGCAAGCTAGCATCTGTGCTAATGCCAACGAAGCGCTCCGTCAGGCCACACATGTGTACCACCGAGGAGGAACACTTAAGCTACATAGTAACGTGATTAGAGTCTGTCGCCACAAGAACACGTGATAGTATTTTATAAATGATAGTGTTGAAAGTGCAACGGCCCTGAGCACGGAGACCCGGCGCTACAGCACCAGGCCTCAGCCAGACAGCGTAACGTTAACCAATGGAAAAACAACCAACATATTTCTCAACAAACCTAAAGTAAAAAGGCAAAATACTGTTTATGTAATGAACTACAATAATGTCCGCATATGGTGGTATACAATTCAGCCTCAAAATGCGTTTAAATGACACAGATGGAGTTAGATGAAACCCACGGAACAGTTTCTCAGCTATCCTCACCTCGTCGGTAGAAGAGGAAAGGGGGAAAGATGGACGTCACCACGCAAATGTAGCACACGTACGTGACGTCACGACGCAAATGTAGCGCACGTACGTACCGTCATCAGGCATTATAAAACAATCACAAACCCTTATGATTAGTTTTATGGCGCATGTCGTTATGTAATAACACAAATGTACAGTCAGCAACATACTGTATCTGTTTATTCCTGTATTCCATCTAGCTCTGCCGCATTCACGTCCGTTTATAAAGCCCGAAATTACAAGCAGACGAATGGGAAAAATCTTTCACTTCATCGCTCTATACATGTTGAGTCTTATTTGATTATATTATATTTTTTTTTATCCTGAATTAACCTCAGGCTTAACGTGTTAAATTAAGTATTGATTATGTTTTTCTTTGGAATTTAAACTTGTCTAGCGCATTCAACCGGCGTGCTGGAACCGACCCATGAACGCAACCTTCTCTTCCCACTCTGTGTCCGCCCCTTGAACGCAGCACCAGACCAAAGCAGCCGCTCGCCGAGGTTTGTTGCCATTGCCAATGACAGTCGCCTGCTAGCTAAAGTCATGGCGCTGCTCAAACAGAGTTGCTGTGTTGCTGGCCGTTTTTCCGCAAAACAGCTACGACTGAGTCCCAGATGCGTCCCACATGTGAGTATTTCCGCTGTTCAAATATTCTCCAAGTCACAAACATTGACGCTTTTGTGTCATCTATTTCCGGCCACCCTGAGCTGAGCTGAAAGCCTGACCACGGGCCTCGGTCGACGTATGTTTTGTAACCAAGCCGTGTTGACAATAAGGCAGTTCATAACTCTCCGAGGAAGTTGCTCGTTATATTGACTCGTAAACAATCCCGTTGGCCCTGCACCTAAAATATCGGATTTTCCTCTGCAGGTTTACACCAGGAGTCTGACAACTGTGGCGAAATCCTCCCCGGACCCGACCGACAAAAAGAAGAAGCCGCTGGGTGACGACGGGCCCGATCTTCAAGACTTCATTTCAGGGGAATTATCGGAGAAGAGCAAGTGGGAAGAGTACAGAGGCAGCCTGAAGAGAGAGAAGGGAGAGAGGTGAGACGGCAGCCATACTGGGGAAAAACAAGGGGGATGAACATGGGAATAGTTCTCTGTTGTGTCTGTGAGTGGAGAGTGTTATCAAACCGAAGCACTCCTCCACAAGACACGTGTGGAAATGAATGAAGCGCACCTCTCTTGTCAAACACTGCTGGACTCTGCGTGTACATTGATCCCTTTTGAAACCTGTTGAATCCCTTTCGGGATCACCAGGAAGTGGTTGTGTTGCCTTTGGTTGGGCCACGTGCAACTTGTGTGTTGGGAATTGTTCATACCAGGTTTATAGTTAAAGTACATTTTCAGCATTACTGTTGCGAATATCCGTGTTTCTTGTATTGTAATATTAAATGAAGTCCATTTAAATCAGAATTAGCTTTATTGGCTAAATATGTGAACACATACAAGGAATTGTACTTGTTATCTGTTGCTCTGGGTATACTGAGCGGTAATAGGTCCAGATTTAGGTCAATACACACACACACACACACACACACACACACACACACACACACACACACACACACAGTTTGTTGATCACATTGAACTGAGCAGTAATGTAAAGCGCTGTGTACAAACGACACCACAATCTTCAAACAATATTCCCTCAAAATATCTGTCAGTGTGACTCGTTATCAATTTAGATGACTCAATAGTGTATTACGATATCTCAAAGTAGGTTAAAGTAGGGATGTCTGTTTTTGTGCGCGCACATGCATCTCACAGTATTCAGTCAGACTGCTTTTAGGTTTTATAAACACATTTTCAGAATCATAAAAAAACAGAATTGATTTTCCCTTTAGTTAACATTCTTTTGGATTTTATTCCTGCATGTGTGTCTGACTTCATCCCCTCCTTCACAGAGACGAGACCTCTCTTGCACATTCAGTGTTCGACGTCTCTGCTGATGTTTTAATCATTTTTCTTTGTGACAGGCTGCGTCTTCCTCCATGGCTGAAGACGAAGATCCCCATCGGGAAAAACTTCAACCGGCTGAAGAACACGCTGAGAGACCTCAACCTGCACACAGTGAGTAGAGGTGTAGACAGGTGACCAGTGAACCTGTTGGAAACCGTGCGCGGAAATCCACCGGCGCCAATTTAACGTCCCAGCATGCCCCATTCAGACAATCTTTTCGCATTAAATAAGTCATTCTTAAATTGTTGAACTGAACGACACAGTTTTTTGAATGAAACCCCTGCCTAACAGGCCGAGGCTTTGTTTTATTGTGATTTTCGTTACAGATTCTGATTCTTTAGGGGGTAAGTTTCCTAAAAAAGTGTCTTATTGACCGCTCTAGCAGGCAATATTGGGGAACCTGGCTCATATCATGCTGGATGTTCATAGTGACGATCAAAATATCTTTAAAAGTGATTTTTTTTTTTTTTTGCAGATATACATTTTTCCCCCAAGACTCAATAAATACATACAATAAACACAAGTATTGGAATCAATTTGAGGTTCCTACAATGACTCAAACACAGTTCCACAGTTAGTCCGCATATGGAGAAACTCAATGGGGGGCATTGACATGACATGTTAGGGAAGCATGTTTATCTAAATATTCTTTATATTTCTGAACAAATGTTATTCATACTGATGACCATCAGATTACAATTTTTTGATCATTTTAAACTTAATAATACTCAAACTCGGCAGAGTAGGCGGGTCTGGACCCGGGAAAGCAGTGTTTAGCTAGAAGTAAAATACAGACTGTCACTGATATCTTGAGGCACATTCGCGAAAGAAATGCCTGCTTTGACTGTGTTCTTCAGAAAGATCTCGGGGTGGAGTGGTTATAGTGTATTTTTACCATAAAAGACTAATCTATCTGATCCTGGCCGGTGACCCTGTGTCACTTGTTGTGTATTTGAGGACTTTGTGTGTGTGTGTTTTTTTTTTTTTCTCTCAGGTGTGTGAGGAGGCCAGGTGTCCCAACATCGGGGAATGCTGGGGAGGAGGAGAATACGCCACAGCCACCGCCACCATCATGGTTAGTCTCCCGGCACACTGGTCGTGTGGTGCGACTGGGTTCTACTGACAGTCATAGAAAAGTGGAAACACACGTTTTTGTAAAATCCACAATCCACACATTTAATAAACCTTACACTTGCTTTTTTTGTTTGGCCCTCTTGGTATGTAGCTGATGGGGGACACGTGTACCCGCGGGTGCAGGTTCTGCTCCATAAAGACGGCCCGCCGGCCTCCACCTCTGGACCCAGACGAGCCCTACAATACGGCCAAGGCCATCGCTGCCTGGGGGCTGGACTACGTGGTTCTCACCTCAGTCGACAGAGATGGTAACGGCTCCCCGACTCAACGCGACGTTTGAAGTTTAAGTTTTGCAAGGAGGAAAATAACCCTCTCTTGTTTTTCTCTGACTTCAACAACACACACACACACACACATATACACACACACACGCACACGTAAACATCCACTTTAAACGCGTTGCACGACTCTTTCCAAACATACCGTGCTTTGTTTCCCTAAATGCAACTTATAAATCAGCAAAAATACAATGTTTGTAAAACAATATTAGTTATATTAGATATATTTCCAAAACAGTGTTTTACAGAATACATGTTTCCCTTCAACAGACTTTAAGATACACGTGTCAAACAGATTCAAAACAACCAACCAACCTTAAGTTGTGTTAACAGCGATGCCCTGCATGGTCACGTTTTTGTCTTTTTTTTCTTTTGCAGATATTGCTGACGGCGGCGCGGATCACTTTGCTAAGACCGTATCCAACCTGAAGGAGAGGTATAATCTCCCATCACTTTCGGATTCATCGGGTGTTTGTAGCCTGACATTGGTGCGAAATGAAAAAAATATGCGTTTTTGCCATCCTCATCTCAGGAACGCTCGGATCCTCGTCGAGTGTCTGACCCCTGATTTCCGCGGCGACTTGGCTGCAGTGGAGAAGATCGCCCTGTCGGGGTTGGACGTGTACGCCCACAACGTGGAGACGGTGCGAGAGCTGCAGAGGTACTGCCTCAGCCGACGAGCCAAAGATTAGCAAAGCTTTTGAACCATTAGAGCGTCTTTAGAGGTTCAATAAGAACGTTTCAGACCACAAACTTGTCATTTTGCCCTTTGAACAAAATGTTGTTTACGAGGATATGCAATTTCAAAATGTGTCATATTTGGGCTTTCCTTTTCTAGTCGCCAATCAAAAATTGTATTTTAATATGGCAGTCATAGGCAGGACAGTAATACATACAGTGACCAGCAGGGGGCACAACAGCTCCAGTTCAGCTCCGGTAAAAAGTGTAAAGTGTAAGGTTAATTGTTTATGGTAATCTGTTTGTCTATTGATGCTTTTTATTCATTTTAAGTGCTCACGTCCTGTCGGTAGGTTTGTTCGTGACCCCAGAGCGAACATTGACCAGTCCCTGAGTGTCCTGAGGCACGCTAAAAAGGTCAAGCCCACCCTGCTCACCAAGACTTCCATCATGCTGGGGCTCGGCGAGACGGACCGGCAGATACTCGACACCTTGACCGGTGCGTACACAGAGATAAGACTCTGACGCGAAGCACAGCAACGTCCCATAATGCACGCTGTTCTGGTGATGTTGCAGAGTTGCGAGAGGCAGGAGTGGACTGTCTGACGCTGGGCCAGTACATGCAGCCCACCAAGCGCCACCTCAAGGTGAGCGCCTCACACTTTACCTGTGTACTAAGGCTAGATAAACGCCCATTTGGTTAAGTTAAAGCACGCTGCAACGACGTTGTGTTTGGGTTTAGGTGGAGGAATACGTCACGCCGGAGAGGTTCGCCCACTGGGAGAAAGTTGGGAATGACATGGGCTTCGCCTACACAGCCAGCGGGCCACTAGTGCGGTCCTCCTACAAAGCAGGTGAGGAACACGCTGCATCTTAACCCGTTTAGTGCTGTAATGATGACAGTCCGCCTGGTCCTTTTTTTTATCTTATTTATCATTAAATACGTCAAATAATAGCCTTTTGGCAAAATTATGTTATTATTATGAGATTAAAGAAATGAAATTTAACCAGTTTATGGACCATTTCACTCCAGGGACGTAAGAGATGACTTTATTTAAAGTGCATTTCATCCTGCAGCTGTAGCTAAAACTCTGCTTGAAGAGAGTTTCCAGACTCCTTTCTAGAGGTTTCAGATGTTCCTCTCTGGAAGTCTGATTTCAAAAGGAGTGCAGTCTGCGGCTATATCTTTAAGACATCTGTTACGTGCTTAGAGATGAGGAAATATTAGGTAAGAGTTGAGTTTGCTATGGATATTAACTAGCACCGACTCTTATCAAGTCATCACACTGCACTTTTACCTTTACTGGTTTACTCGTCATATAAAGTGTCTCATGGAGAGTATTCAACCAGACTAAGCACACCCACTGCGAGCTACTGCTACTACAGTTACACATTTTAAGAGACAAATGCGAGCATTATATAGCATTTCTAACTTTAGACCACTTCCTTTTCAATCTAATCTGAAATTAGAGATAAATTGTCTCATGAAAGAGATTTTGAACAGGCTTTAATTTTGAAATCCTGCATCAGAATGTCCTGATTATCCCCGAGTGACGGCCCAATTATTTACACACTTCATATACTTTTCATTTTGGCACTTTTATGATTTTATTGTATTGTTTAGTCTTATATGTAATTTTGTTTGCTGCTGCCACAACCAAATGTCCCCTTTGGGAGGAATAAAGTTTATTTCCTATCCAAAGATGTGTGCTATTAAATTAAAGATAAATGTCTCGTAACTATATAGATTTTCTTTAAACTCTAAATCTGAAATTGGAAGAAAGTTGGCTCATGAATGAGATATTAAAGGGCTTTTATTCTGAAATGCTACATATGTCCTGATATTCTCGGAGTTAGTCTGCTATCAAGTTGAACTATGGCCTTAGTGTAACTTTCTGAATTGGATAGTGTACTTGCCTTTGGAAATATAATCTCTATTTGACTAAGTATTCACACAATGGGAACTCCATTTTTCCTTGACATGGTTTGCATGGCACTCCCAACTTTCAAGTTATCATTCATTACCTTTCGAATGGTTGTAAGTATTTACCTATTATTGACTGACTTATTGAATAAATGTCACACGTCCTCTCACGTTAACCGCAACCTTGCTCTTATTTTGAAGTCCGTCCTGTAATGCCGAGTCATTGCACACACGTGCTGCAGAACAACCTGCAGGGTTTTCGAAGTGGAGGCTGGCTCCACCGCAGTAGACATTTAGGAGAATGTTGAAGTCATTATTTTTTTTCACGTGAGCCTTCAACGGTGGAAATCTATCACATTTTCTCCAGGATGCCGGGAGTCCTGCCAGTCAATTCACCCAAATGTGAGGCGAAATATACTTTCTCGTCTTTATTGGTATCTAGACATGCAGGTGGATTTGGGTCGAGATGTTTGAGAAGACAAATTTACTTTGTGCTAATTACTATATTACATTCAGCAGCAGTCTTTCAATGATGATGATGATGATGATCCAGTCCAGTGAAACTGGTTCAGTGACGTCTGCGGCTCTTTCAGCTTTTACGTTTTCACTACTTTGAGACCTCAAAACAATTAAAACAAAAATAAATGAGAATATCTACTTTTTTGAATTACCAACCAGTGCTATATTGAGATATGATATGCAAGGTAAATGTATTTGTTCATAAGGGCCAGCGGATATACATATTTAAACTTTTTATGTGTCTTTTCCCCCGATAGGAGAGTTCTTCCTGAAGACCCTCCTGGAGAAGAGAAAGACAGAAGTCGGCGAATGAAACGCACAGAACCGGCAGCTTCTAGAGGCCGTCCGCCCTTCAGTCCCGGACCAGACAACTATACGCCGCTAGTGACCGCTTTACTCCTGCCGTACCATCATGCATTGCTGTAAGCTGCAGCACGGGCAACACTTGCAACCCTTAAACGAGTAGTAACCCAAAAAAAAAGTAGGCAGATGACGTTAACTCTTAAGTACAGAGCCCATCTGACCCTTTAACAACACTCCTCAGTTCACCGGTCACAGATGTGAGGGATAAACACTTCAGGGAGAGATCAAAGAGCGCAGGTAGAGGCCTGCTGGTTTGTAGATAAACTGGGAGCGGGCCCCTAAATCACAGCTCGCACGAGCTCCCGCCCCCTCAGGGGCCACGAGCTTCAGGCAGAGAGCCACTGATCTTTGACCACGCGCTCCGTTCATGAACCCGTTGGTGCGCTGCTGGTTCAAAACTGATTTAATGAACCTCTGAAGTGAAAGAAAAGTGCAGTTTGAGCCTCAAATGGGCCTTTTTCAGTCTGTACAGAAGGAGGAGGTATGTTTGATATCTGTATTTAATAAAGAGACCATTTTGGCTCAAACTACTTTTTTCTGACTAAGAAAAAAAACTAAACTTTACACTTGGACAAGAAAGATGTGCGTTTTATTTTCTGCACTGACTCTTGGGATGGAAACAAATCTTTAAAAATGTACATTTGTATTTAAAGAATAAACATTTGTTAGTGAACGTTTCCCGTTTCTTTTCTTCTGTCACTTTATTTTTCATCTTTCCAGCCAGTCGGAAACAATCAACAGGCACAAATGAAGGACAGGCATCACGTTTATTGCATCGTTTAAGTAAAAAGTCAGGACAAACACTGATTGACATACAGTAAGATGATTTATAAAAATATCTTTTTAAACGGTATAAAATTATTTTTGTGCAATTACGCAACAATACATGATTACATAGCAAATACTGTAAGAAAGTAGACTCGCATCTGAGAGTGCAACGGAAATATTTGGTTGATAAATGCTATTTGTGATTTCTTTCAATGACATTCACACAGTTTGGGCCTGAAGGCTCAACTTTGTCCTGTCAGACCTCCTGCAGGGCAGCACTTACTCACGCTGCTCGGCCTCCTCTGATCCTGATGCGTGTACCAACAGAGTGGGGTTGGACTTTTAAGGAAATGTTTCACCAGCAATAAAAAGTGTGTGTGTGTGTTTTAGACTTTGGCTTTCTTGGCAGGAGGTTCACTGACAGCGACGCGGGGACCAACGGCTGCCGGCGTGTAGGGGATTCGCGCCGCCGTCACTTTCTTCCCGATGGTCTCGACCTGTGGGCAGAAAAGGCAAGCGGCTTCTGTTTACATCGTGTTCGCGAGGCGACGCGTCGCAGCGACACGTGCGGCGTGTTTCCCACCCGTCCGCTCACCTGGAAGCCGATGTTCTGGAGGGGAGCGTGGAGGTTGTCCAGCACTCTGCGGCCGTCGAATATGAAGGCCGGCTTCAGCATCTTCTTGTAGATCTTCTCGTAGTCCAGCTCCTGTGGGGGAAGAAGGATGGTTGAGACTCAAAGGGTCTTTTTTTCCCTTCTTCTCCAAGATGAAGCAATTTATAAGATGGGGAAAGAACAAAAAAAAACAATGCGTGATTGTGACCTTGAACATGTCCCACTCGGTGCAGATGACCAACGCGTGTGCACCCTGGCAGGCCTCGTAGGGGTCGGAGGTCACGGTCACCAGCTCCGACACTAAGAAGAAAAGAACAAGTCTCTGTCAGCGAGTGACTGAATGGTTTCATCTTTCAAAATAAAAGCATTCGGCCGAGCGTCTCATTGATCAGGAACTACTTCTGTTTTACATTTCATTCCTAAAACGAGGTGCCAATGAATAAGCAAAATCAAAATGCCACATTTGAATAACTTCTAAGGCTTTTTTTTTTTTAAATGTCTAGTCAGAAAAAGTGAAACAGTCAAAACACAAAAACACAAAAATGACGGCGAAGAAATCCAGATGTCATATATTACACATCCATAACTACATAACAGGACCAAGAATCATCTGGTGACCTGTTATATCGTCAGCATTTTGGATTTGCTTTCCTCCTTCATACTGCCACTACAGTAACAACAAACACACCTCTTTCTGGGTTGTCCTCTGAGATGTTGGGCTGGGAGAGGTCATGAATGATTTGTTCCTTGAGGACTTTGGGGTCGTAGATGAACAGCTTGGCTCCCTCATCCATCAGATACTTAGAGATGTAGATACTGGACGACTCCCTGAAGTCACACACACACACACACACACACACACACATTCTAGTGTCCACTCCGAACAGGGCCACAGCCTAACTAACCCAACCTGACATTATGATGTCAGGTTGGGTTATGTGGAGTGAAGCGTAATCGACACAAACAATCCTCGGTTAATGGATAACGCAACGACGCTGTTGGAAAAGACGTGCAAAAGAAAAACAGACCTGAAATGAGACTAACCTCGTGTCGCCTGTGTCCTTTTTGAAGGAGAAGCCCAGCAGAGCGATCTTCTTACCGGTAACGGTGTTGAAGAGGCAGTCGATGATCCTGCAGGCGAACCGCCGCCTCTGGTACTCATTCATGTCGATCACCTGGGAACATGACGAGCAGACGCGAGGACACGGTGAAGAGGAGACGCCACCAGAGAGAGAAAAAAACTAAAAACAAGAACTAGATGTAGTGCTCACCTGCTGCCAGTAGGAGGCTACCTCCGGCAGGTTGAGGGCCTCGCACAGGTAAACCAAATTCAGCACGTCCTTCTGGAAGCAGCTTCCTCCGAAACCTGACCGGGGGTGTTAAGAGAAGGCAGCGCTTAGTCCGCCTTTAAATTTAAGCTCAAGGTTGAGATCCCCTGGACACGTGTTCCTCACCGATGCTGGCTTTGAGGAATTTGCTGCCGATCCTCTGGTCCATCCCGATGGCCTTGGCGACTTCCTCCACGTCGGCCCCGGTAGCCTCACAGAGGGCGCTGATGCTGTTGATGCTGCTGATCCGCTGTGCCAGGAATGCATTGGCTGCCTATAACACACACACACACACACACACACACACACACACACACACACACACACACACACACACACACACACACACACACACACACACACACACACACACACACACACACACACACACACACACACACACACACACACACACCAGTGTTTTTTATTACACAATTTCAAGTAGTCGCGAGAAAGCGAATCGGCAGCTATTCCTATGAAGCCATTGTTTTAGTCAGTCTTTATTCAAAAGTGGTAAATATTCACTGGTTCAAGCATCTCAAATGGGAGTTTCATGAGTCTTGTCAACCCAATACCTTTGGGTGACGGATTATGGGCCAATATGATTAGAGGCACTGGACAGTGTATTATGACTCATCAGTATAGTTTTCTTATGGTTAACATAAAACATTTACATTTGTTGGGATCTTACATTATTATAACAGCCTTTTTTTCTACTATTTTCTGACCATTTTTTTTCTTTAATTGAGACAATAAATAGCTAATTAAATGACTGGGAGTCGCCGCCCTACGCTTACCAGCTTGGACAGCTCGGATGACCACGTGTTGGTGGTGATGATGCGATCTTGCGGCACCCAGTGCTCGTAGACGGCACACAGCGCTCGGATTGCCCTTTGACCTTCGGCCGTTTCGTCTCCGCCGATCAGGACGCGGTCCGGCTCCTTCAGGTCCCGCACCGCTGTTCCCTCTGCAAGGAATTCTGGGTTGGACAGCACCTACAGCAGCGGCGGCACAACAACAGCAACAACTTTAGACACCCGCAGAACAACAGATGTAAAGAGTGTCTTTCTATTACAACAATACACACGTGTAGGTTCAGGCTGGGCTTGGTGTTGGCATCGAATATCCGTCGAATGCTCTCGGCAGCTCGGACCGGGACCGTGCTCTTCTCTGTGACGATCTTGTAACCGTCGGACACCTCCACAATCCTCCGAGCGCACGCCTCAATGAACTTCAGGTCCGCCGCGCGACCCTTTCCCATCCCGTAGGTCTTGGTTGGGGTGTTGACCTGTCCAAGGAATTCACATACATGTTAGATTTGTTCCTGCAGATTGTCAAACTGTGCGTGCACGGGCGGGAGGGGGCGGACTGATAGACTCACAGAGATAAAGACGAGGTCGGCGTCCCTGATGGCTGAGTCTATGTCCGTAGAGAAAAACAGATTTCTCCCTCTGCATGACTCAACCACATCTTTCAGACCCGGCTGGAGTGGAAGGAAGGGGGAAAATTAGTCGTCGAGGGCGTGTCAGTGAATGCGTGAGACAAACATGGCACAGTTACAAATGTAAGTGAGCTCTCAAGGTTCTGCTCACTTACTGCCCTTTTACATAGATAGATAGATAATTACTTTATTGATCCCCAAAGGGAAATTCAAGCCAAAGGGAAATTCAATTTTACGCGAGTCATGGTGATGTAATACCTTGTGGTCGTGGCTGACGTAGAGAAGTTGCGACACCGGACAGTCTGGAACTAATTTATGTTTTTTTGCTCCCACGCCGGGGAGTTATTTTACAAAAAGACATTGGCTGGAATAGTTGCCTAGCTGCATCTACTTTATCAACACTGTGATTAATTGGAACTCATTAAACGGGCAACTCCCTCAAGATACATAGTTCTAGAAAGTGAAGTAATACTGTAGGGAAAAGGGCACTAATACACTCAGCTCAGCGTCACATTGACATGATACCTCATATATGGGCAGAGTGTCTGAGTTCCAGGCTTTGATGCGGGTCTCGTTGACGTCCACGACGGTCACTGTGATCTCCGGACACATGTGAGCGATGACGCTGCACGTCGGGCCTCCTACGTACCCGGCACCAATGCAGCAGATCCTCTTTATCTGAAACATCTGTGAACGTAGAGAGAGACAGAATTCCTGAATACCTTTGGGAAAGTAACTTTTACATACTGTTTTACAACAGTGTACATGTGTATGTAATATTAAAATACATACATACTTTATATATACACACAGATAAATACTGTATATATACACACACATACATACTTTACATATACACACATATATATGTATGTATAATACACACATACATATACACACACACGCAAACAGACACAGAAATAATACATACATAATATATACCTGCGTGTATATTTAAATAACTTTACAATATACTTTTACCTACTGTTTTACAAGAGTATACATGTGTATACACACACACAGCGACATTCACACACACACAGAAATTAGTGTATGTATAAATACATTTTTTTTAAAAACTGTCCGCGTCATTGCTAATGAAAGTATCCATGAGTTGCAGCATGTCCATTCATTTCAATGTGCTAAATAAAAAGTAACCTCCACAGACTGACATAGTACGCAGAAAAGTTGCGCAGGGTCTCCGGCTCTTTCTAAACCCTCCTGACCGTCCAGTCTCCCCGGGTAAAGCAGTGGCTCATCGGGGCCACAGTACCAGCCGCACCGTCGCATCCTGCTGGAGAATAAAGAGCCTTTCATTGCGGCTCAGAGACAACCAGCGACCTTTCTTCCTCTCAGATACTTTGCACTTCGGTTGGTTCGCTGCAGCTTCGCTGCGGGGCGAGTGTGAGCGCGCGCGGTGTAACAGTTACGCGCAAACAGGACCGCATCTACGCTACGTATCCTCTTCTTCTCTGACAGAAAGAGAGCGAACTAAACACAAGAAACCCCAATGAATTGGCGTCAGTGTTGAGCAGCTAGCGAGCGAACCAGCCGCCGTCAGCTAGCTAACGTTACGTTACCTTTGCCAACTCGACAGCCAGCCAACTTCAGGAATGCGCAGATTACGGTAACCGTTAGCTCCTCTGGTCAAATGGGTTGAAACAGCCGTCGTTTCCGGAACCGGTGGTGGTTCACGGACGTTAAATGTCTTCAACTAACTCTTCAACCGACAAACAAACTCAAACCATCAAGGCTGCTCTCTTAAATGGTTCTGCACTACCTAGTTATACCTACACTGTGTTACCACCTCAGCCTGCAGGACTCCAAGCAGTGCAGAAGATGCTTCCGGTGTGGCATTTCAGAGTAAAAGCACCAAACGAGCCATGATTTGAGTACCAATACCAAGAATACAAGTACACGCCTGCGTGTACATGGAAAAGTATTCAAATGGAAATATAATAAAAATCCAATGCAGGGCATTTGCCTCTGTGACTGTTGAATTATGATATATTGTATTAATAGTTTATCACTGATGCATTCATTAAACATTATTTGCTATGTCTACGTGGTCACTTAAAGCCTCTAAACAGCGATTATAATATACACATATACAACGTTTTATGTTTGCAGTATTTATTGCTCATTTATTACTCATATCGAGATACATGTGTGACATTTTCCAGTTTTATATGGAAAAAAAGAGGAGCAGATCTACCTGTAGGCCATAAACTAATTATATAACAGCTGTCTTTTATTCGGACAATTAAATTGACTGTGTCTTGAGTTCAAAGTACAACATGATTCTCTCTATATAAATCTGTTTGAAGTGTATTGTGTTGTTGCATCACTAAAGACATCTTTAAAAAATGTTTGAGTCTAAAGTAAATGTTTTTGATTATGGACAAATTTTGAATGCAATGGAAATGAATAACAAACATAAAAAGGTTGACATACAAAAAATAAGCATGCTGTGTTTTACAGATTAGTTTTTAGGAATGTGAAAAAACAATACTATAAAACTACTATAACAGAAGAGGAGTCAGCAGACCAAATATATTAGCTTTTGATATCAATGTGGTTTTGCTATTGCTGCTTTACATTCAGATGTCTAACATGACAATAACAGATAACAGCATTTGTAAAAAAAAATTTTAAAAGAGTTTTGTTACTGTGGGTTTCCTTTGATACCAACATGTCGCCACGTCAAAGGAACATTTTCCAACTATCAACATACTGCGACATTTCACATGAAAAAAACCCCCACATAAAAATATAAACTTGAACCAGGGCTTAAAACAAAACCTCTAACATGTACAAAATATGTTTGTAAAATTCAGCAGCTGCCATCAACGGTGTTTAAAACATACAGTACAAACAGAAGCCCACAGATATCTTAAGGGCGGCACGTTGCACTTATTTCCTAAAGGGTATGGTTTTATTGGGCGGGCTCCACGGAGGAGGGGAGTCTTGGAGGATCGCTTGTATTCGTCTTTCTTCTTTTTGTCTCTTCTGTTCCAGATCTTTCCGTACCTGTTGGGGGGGAAAAAAATTTGACCTCTTCCTGATAACTCAGATTGACAGTGAGTGAGACCATTTCCATTTTTAAAACAAATGAAGAGCCTTCGATGCTACTTCTCACAAGTTTTTCTGCTCACCAGCCAGTTTTCATACATCTCCAAAGCCATTTTATCCTTCTCCTCCTTCATGTAGCGCTCCTCCTCGGCTTTATTTTGGGTTCCCTCGCGCTCTGTGGACACTTTTTCATGGAGAACAACCGTCTTCTTTTCATGCCTTGAAAAGAAAAAAAAAAGAAGACGTGGCTCAACATCAAGCTTTGGCTGCCATCTGGTGGTTGATCATCTTTTACACCCATGAGTTGAACGAACTGCTGATGCAAGTCAACGCTTTCCACTCACCAGTCAGAAAAGGCAGATCTGCTGCTTCTCTTTCTTTCCTCGTCCTTCTCTTGCTTTCTGACCCGCAACTGGTTTTCAGCCTCTCTTTGTCTTCTGGCCTTTTCTTTGAGGAGTTGATCGTGCTCACGTTTCCATTTTTCAAACACCTGCGGGGTTTATGACATCAACGATTAGCACGCCGTCACACGGAATGGCTCACTGTAATGCACAAGAAAAAAAATCAATCGAGGAACCTGTTTGGCAGAATGCTTCTTTTCTTCGCTCTCTTCTGTCGCTCGTTGCACTTTTTTTTGTGTGTCCTGCTTTTCTTTGGATCTTTTCTTGAGACT